>NC_134877.1:40379132-40584132 GCF_041734735.1 Babylonia areolata
TATATATATCATATTAGAGAGAGAGAGAGTCCTCCACGCTCCCAGATGTTCTCACGGAGTCTCCCAAAGACAGTGCTGGACACACACACACACACATGTATATCTCCCAAAGGCGGTGCTGGACACACACACACACACACACACATATATATATATATGTGTGTGTGTGTGTGTGTGTGTGTGTGAGTGAGTGAGTGAGTGTGTGTGTGTGTGTGTGTGTGCGTGTGCGCGTGTCCAGCACCGCCTTTGGGAGACTGTGAGAACGTCTGGGGGCGTGGAGGGCACAGCGCTACCACCAAGCTGAAGATATACTGTGCAGTGGTCCTTACCACCCTCCTGTATGCCAGGGAGACTTGGACTGTCTACAGCAGACACGCCAAAGAGCTCAACCGCTTCCACCCGAGTCGTCTCCGCAGACTCCCCCACATCAGGTGGCAGGACAAAGTCCCCGACATGGAAGTCCTGGAACGAGCTGGCCTCTCCAGCATCTACACCCTCCTGCAGAAATCCCGAGCCAGGTGGGCTGGAATAAGGTCAGAATGCCACAGTTGACTGCTTAAGCAGCTGCTGAACAGAGAACTGTGTCAGGACAAGCGCTCAGTTGGAGGGCAGAAGAAACGCCAGAAAGACTGCCTCAAAGCGTTCTTCAAAGACCAGGGCGTCGACATCAACACGTGGGAGACGTTTGCTCTAGACCGTCCAGCTTGGCGCAGCAAGATCACCACAGGAGCCCATGCAGCTGAAGCCAGGCGCATCACCTAGGCGCAACGAAAGCGTGCTGTGCGCAAGGCCTTAGCAGCATCCACCGCCACGACAGCACCCACTCACTTGTGTCCCACACGTGGGCAAGCCTTCAGCGCCTGGATTGGCCTCATCAGTCACCTCCCGACCTACAGGCATCGATCTTCCATCTGATTTTTAAAACCATGGTCATCTTTGAATCTGAAGAACGAACACTGTGTGTGTGTGTGTGTGTGTTGACAACAATGTCCTGGCCCCTGCTCATATCGAAATAAACGAGAATCACGTGCTGCGTTCATCTTCTGACTGTGTGTGTGTCTGCTCACATTTCTCTCTCAAACAATGGTATTTCTCATTGCAAAATAAATGAGAATCACGTGCTGATTTCATCTTCTGACTCTCCCTCCTTGTCTCCCTTTCTCTCTCTGTGTGTGTGTACTGATAACAATGCAATGGCCCCTGCTCATTTAAAGCCAACACGTTTCACGTGCTGAATTCATGTGTGCAGTGTGTGTGCTGACAACAATGCAATGGCCCCTGCTCGTACCGAAATAAACGAGAACCATGTGCTGAGTCAATTCATCTTCTGATTCTCCCTCTCTCTCTCTCTCCCTGTGTGTGTGTGTGTGTGTGTTAGTTATCTACGCACTTATATAATTCAGAATCACGTGCTGAGTTCAAGTGCCGAGTTCATCTCCTTCGCTCACTATGTGTGTGTGTGTGTTGACAACAATGCTATCACCTGCACATATCGAAATAATCGAGAATCAATTGCTGAGTTCATCTTCTCAAATTGTGTATGCCTGCATGCTTGTGTTTGTGTGTGTACTGAAGACATTTCAGTGGCGCCTGCTCATAGCTCATATATCAAAATAAACGACAATCACGAGCTGAGCTTATCTTCTCTCTCTCTCTCTCAAATAATAATACAATGGCCTCAACTCACATAAGAATAAAGGAGCATTCTCAAAAATTTCAGAAATGTGTGTGTGTGTGTGTGTGTGTGTGTGTGTGTGTGTGGACAACACTACACAATGTCTCATGCCCATTATTGGAAAAAAAAACAACAACACGAGAATCATGTGCTGAATTCATCTTCTGAATCTCTCTCTCCCTCTTGAGTGTGTGCAAGGCAGGGTTTTCATTTCGTTTTTTTTAAGAGAACACACACACACACTCTCTCTCAAACACACATACACAGTCTCTTAACTTAAATTATGCAATGTCATGGCACACACTGACACTGACATAAAAGGTTAAAAAATAAAAAAATAAAAAAAATAAAAGAAACTACTGTACTTGAGTTTTTCATTTTATTTCCCCAAAACAAACCACAAACAAAAATCACACCATTCTCTCTCTCTCTCATGTACATACACATACAAATACACACTCTGAATTCATGCAATGAATAGACACAGATTGAAGTGAAAAAAAAGGCAACAACAACAAAAATACATGTGACCACATTTTTTATTTCAATTTCACAAACAAATAACTTCAAAACTCTCTCTCCCCCCCCCCCCCCACCCCCCCTCTCTCTCACACACACACACGCACACACACACACAAACCTACATATTCATAAGCAAAAAGGAAAAAAAAAAAGAAAAACTGAAATAATGCAGTGATTTGACAAAGTAGTCAATAGCAAAATAAAACGAAAAGTGATTGCATTTTCATTTTTTCACTTTATTCCCCAAAACAAAGTGAAAGAAAGAATAATCTCTCTCTCTCTCTCCCCCCCCCCCCCCCCCCCCTCTCTGTCTCACACACACTTGCACACACACACACACACACACACACACACACACACACACACACACACACACACACAGAGTGTGTCATGACTTGGAAAATCCACCAAAAGTGAACCTGTAGAAATCAACTTCAATATCAACTGACTTTTCCTTGTGAAACTTCATGGTGCAGGCCAAATCATAACGCAGCTGGGCAATCACCTCTGCGTTTACTCCCCACTCAGTTGCTTGCTTCATAATGTGCTGCAAAAGAACACAAAATTAATATTTGAGAAGAATCTGATTTTTTTTTTCTTTTCTTTTTTCTTGAAATATCTAATTTCAAAAATACATATAAGTGAATACACGCATTTGAAACATTGGAGGAAGAAGGGTTGGGAGCAGGGAGGGTGGGGAAGGGGGGGGGGGGGGGCAGAGGGTGACAGATAAGATGAAAGGAATTAAATTCAGACAGGCAGACAAGGACAGACAGCATGAAATGCAATTTGAAGAGCAGTCTGATTTGGAATATTACATGATGATGTACTGATGTTTTAAGTACAACATTCCAAAACTCACACACAATGAGAACGAAAAACAAACCAAGTATGTACCAACAACTGCCCAAAAGTGTTAAAAGCAACATCATGACAAATGAAAGAAAATTAATTAGAATGTTCCAAAAAGGCGGCATAAAAGAACCAGTCTGTGTGAAATTCTGTATAGGTGCATTGTATTCTTCAGTTTTATTTCAACTCCTTTAGGAAAGCAGAAATGTTTATTCTATTCATTCTACATCAAAAGAAAAAAGGCCTAGCAAACATTATGAAGAAATCAAGTGTTGTGTATGTTTGAATTTGCGAACCTGTACCAAATATAACATTTACATTTAACATCAAGTTGAAGAATAAGGTACACTTTTCATTTTCTTTTTGTAATGTGGACCAGAAATGCTGCACACATTCATATCTCCAAAGAAAGTTTTCAGACGAATCTCTGATCAAGAAAGATACAGCTCATTTGTTTGTATTGAGTTGATTACTTTTGTGACTGGCTAACTCATAATTAAATTTTGAAAAGACAAGTGATGACTGACTCACAGGTGATCTTTCTTTTCAATGATGTTTTTCTTGAAGTTTGATGATTGTTTTTTGTGCATTATAATGATATAGAAATTTATTTGGAAATCAGGGCATCGGTGCCTTTGATTCCCATATACTGATACAGATGTATGTGAAATGAACCCACCTTTCTGGTAGACGTTTTATGGAGGGAGTAGACAGCATTTCTTGCCAGGGACAAACCAGTCTTTAGAAATATCTTGTCAATTCCTGCGTGAGGTACAAATGACAAACAAGAAATCATTCAGAAGCATTTCATGGTGAAAAAAGATTAAACCTGTGTCAGTCTCAGAGACACACACAAACACACACACACACACACACACACATACACACACACACACTAATGCATACAGAACCTGATTAGAAACATTGACTGACCATGCCAAAAGTTTCATTTGTCAAATTTCAAACATATGCGCACACAAACAACCTTGTCACAAAAATTAATGAATGGTGTATTTAACCAGACAGATTTAAACACAAAAAAATATGTCATACTTGGCCAAGACAGGAGCAACTGGATTAGTCATCTTCGATCCATGCTGGTTTTCTGGTGTTAACTCCCCCCACCCACATGAATAAACATATCACAACTTCAAGCACCTTTAAGGAAAACTGCAGTGTTTCAACAGGTGATATGTTTCTACACATGGCAAATGAAATAGTACTCCTGTTACCCAACAAACAAACAGCAACAAAAGAGGGAATCAAACTCAAAGAAGACACACACACACACACACACACACACACACACACACACACACACACACTACACACACACTGAGAGGTTCAGGAGAGATAACTCAAAATCTGCTGACAAGACTTGATTAATTCTAATATTTTACAAACTATGTGGTTTTTGCATTTCATTAGGAATTAACAAATAATGAGGCCATTTCATTACTTACCTTCACTGAACTTTGTACCAAATGGTGGATTCATGACAACAGTATCAAAAGCTTTATGTAGACGTCCAGTATCAGTCAGCAGTTGATCAATGTCACATTGCAGAAGGTCCATATTGCTGATATCAAGATCTGACAGATTGTGTCTGCAGATGTCCAGTGCATCTTCATCAATGTCTACACCCAAAATATAGCTGGAGAAATAAAAAGGGTAAAAAGCACAATCAGCATTGTATTGTTCATTGTGTTATTGTTCATCTCTGTAATGCTGATGGTTTCAAATGCATTCATAAAATTCAAAGTAAAACCTATTAGTTACTGATCGAAGAACTTCATTGAAATATTACAAATGAATATCAAAAACTTAATTACATAGCTGTTAAAAAAATTTTCAGACCTTACTCTTGTTACTGGTTATCTTAACTGATCAAATAAATCCATTAAAATATCTTTGAGATTAAAAACTGAATTGCATAACACTCAAAAAAATTCTGAACTTAATAATTATCTTCAAAACTACAGAAAAACATGGTCAAAATTCTCACATTTGAGTATCTTTGAAATACATTTATAAAACATATTTCTTCGGTGTGACAGAAAATATGCAGTATTTACTAAACTTATTTGCCATGTATTCTTAGAACACACACCAGAATAGCAACACTCATTCATTTGTGTGAACATACCAATTTGTCGCTGTCAGGGACAGGCAGAGGCAAACAGACAGACCTTTTATCTCAAATTAACTGTTTGTCATTTTACCTTTCTCACTGACATTTTCTAAATAATTAAGTTCCAGAAAAAAAGAATTATGACTCATAAGTTAAAGGGTTTTTTTCAATGAGTTTTGCCACATGTACTTGAATACTTTTACATTGGAGAGGAAACAATCTACTTATGGTGTACAAAAAATTCTCATCATTTTTTCATGAAATAATTTGGGGTCTAAGCAATCGAACAATAAAATAATAAATACCTGGCTCCCAGTATGCTGCACCCAATGCCAAGAACACCACAGCCAACACCAAGATCAGCGACTGTTTTCCCTTCAATGTCATCAAACTGAGTGTTCATTGTATGCAACATACAACCTGCACAGAAATTTTAATGATATTAGTATATAATAATAGTAGAGAATGGAGAATGTATTACCTGAATCAAAATTAAAATCCTTCCCAGTGTGAAAATATATATACATCAAACAGATAAGAGAACTAAAAAAAAACAATTGAATGTTAAACTGGTCACTTTGTTTTTCACTTTGAACTTTTATGTTTAGGCACTAATCTCATTAGTTTTGTCATTTGTGTTTAACTGAATAAGAACATTTCCAAGAGATGATAGGCTAAATCTTGTCTGGTACATCCTCATGACAAAAATGACAGTTAAGCACTTTGTCAGTTTATATGCACATGTCTATCATTCTATGTACTAACATGTCCATGCAAAGTTATGCACACATTACATAATATTTAGTCATAATGCTAGTTCATATTCATAAATGCATTAAAACAGATCCAGAAATGTGAGTCTTTGATTCACTACAACCCCAAATCATCACCTTCACATTCATCTTACGAAGTTATGTACATAAATATGTGCAAGATAATGAATGATTCACTCTCAGGACAGAAGTTATAATGCTGGCTCAAGTGACTAAACAAGACAGCAGTAAAAACCACCACAGTGATTCCAGAGTGTATTTGTTGATCACCTGTTAACCATGATATCATACTGCTGCAACTGATAAGCTTCATAATGAAACAGTACTTGAAGAATCTTAGCTATTTAACTGTCTGCTAAGACCGAGTTCAAGAAACTGAAGTGAAGTGACGCAGTTCCAAATGGTAGTGGAACCTTCTCTTTGAATAGATACCATAAGGGAGAATCAGCCCAATAATCATTCAGTAATTATGTCTGAAAAAATGAATCCTGCTCGAGTAACTAAATCAACACTCATACTGTAATACAAGCATGTACATGTACACATGTATCCACACACATACAGGCTTTACATACACAGTATATATCATACCAAGATATATCTATCTATCTCATTATATATATCTATTATGTGTGTGTGTGCGTGCGTGTGTGTGTTTGTGTGCGTGTGTATATATAAATGTGTGTGTGTGTGTGTGTGTGTGTGTGTGTGTGTGTGTGTACTTGTATGTATCCTATTTAAAAAAAAAAATATATATATATATAGATATATAGATAGATATTATAGATACAGATATATATATATAGACACACACACACACACACACACACACCTACACCTACACACACACACACCTACACACACACACACATATACACACACGTGTGTGTGTGTGTGTGTGTGTGTATGTGTGTGTGTGTGTGGTGTGTTTGCAATGATGGCAAACACCAGACAGACATTTGATTTAATGATTTATATAATCACATACATATGATATATGGGCTATGGAAGGACAGAGCTTGAAAATAAGAGAATAAAAATATATATTACAAGCTGCAGCCAAGACATCACATCACCTGCAATGTGAGGTGTTGTTGGGTATTGTTCCAGTTTTATTTTAGGTTTTTCAAACACATCAACATCTTGGAGCCTGCTCTCAAGTTCTTTGAGTCGCAAAACTCTTGGTCCTCCTTTCGCAGCACACATTTCTGTTGAACGTGATTAAAGCACAACTGCAAACAGAGATATCAAAATCATTAATGAGCCCAGTTTGACTATCTGGTGTATAAAAATCAGATTCCTAGTCTTATTGCACATGATCATTAGCGATCACCAGTCATTGTTCTGACCATTACTTTCACATCATGAATCCTGTATCTATACACATGTTCATGTTTCCAAAACACACCTCTGTAAGCTGCAAGTAACTTCCCTCAATGAAGGTTCTGCCACTAGGTCTTCAATTTGTCTTTTTTACCTTTAAGACTGGAAAAATTCCAACATGTAAAAGAATAGTAGCCCACTACATGCTGTCACAGTTCATCACAGAACCCTCAAAGCGAAAGTGAAATACCCTAATCACAAAGCTATCACACCCATCAATCAAGTTAGACTTTAAAACAATCTTAAATATAGTTTAAACAATTCATACACTGGTTGCCTTGAATTGTTATTTGTATTGTATTCTGTCCCTTGGCACAAAATGAACTCATGATCCAAGATGTATTGTTGGGGCAGATATATGATAATGCTCAAACTCAACCAGTCAAAGCCTGTTTTGTTGTTCTTACTGGTCAGTGATCAAGTATGCAACAACAGCTGACTCTACAGGAGGAAAAAGCTCAAGTACTCCTTCTTTTACTTTTTTTTATGCCATCGAAGGATCAGTGTGATTCATTCCCCAACCACAACCAAACCTAAACTGGTGTCACTGCAAAAAACTTAGAGCAGTTTGAGTTTTTATGACTTCTTTCCACAATTATTGTCATTGTTAGCAAGAAAAAGAACATGCGGAATCTACTGTGTATCCCGTGCAAAAATCACAAATCATGAGGAAATTTTCAACCTATTTTATATCATATCAATATCATGGCGTGCAGGCCTGACAAGGCCTTTTGCCCGCTTTTAGTGGGGAAGAAAAAGAGAGTCCCCATATATGTCTGATGCATTTTTCAACATTGAGCAAATTCAAATTTTAAACGTACACATCTTTTTAACTTACTTGAAACTTATTTGTGTATTTAAATTTTATTCCAATTTTTGCACACATCAGAGGGTGTATTTCTGAACCTTGGAATAGACCAGTCCTGAGTTCCACATCAAAAATCAACACACATGGAAGCAGACATGTTAGTCTATAGGAACGAAGTGAAAAGTATTGCAAAATGTTTATTTGTAGTAGGTGAGCCAAATAAAAGCTAATCTAAGCCTAGAATCATCAAAATAATTGTAAGCTGCTCGTAGTTTTAAAGGACAATAAATCTAGCCGTTATTGATTCTTTATTATTATTTTTATTATCAGATTTATTGACTAGTTTAGCTTTTCGTCTTACGAACACTATTTCCGGTGGTTCACAGGAAGCACGCACGCACCGGACCGCTTGAAAACGAACGCACATTGTTCGTTGTTGAGTTTTAGGACTGTCGACTATTTGTTCAAGGTAAGGGTAGGATCGACCCCGTGCACTGATTAACCCCTTCGCACCAGTTGTCATTAAACAAATAATGACTTCATCAGACCATAATATTGAGACAATGCGTTTCTGTTTCATTTTCGAGGTTCGCCAGCACAGTAGCTGGGGACCCCAGAAGCTGCAGTCACTTGTCACATTGCAATGAAGAAGCAATTCACTATTCAGTTTTACCCGAAGTGGGCTTCTATGATTGTAGTTTCTTTCGCACTGAAAGTGATCAAATGTTAACTGTATCAAAGGTTGTCGATATTTTAGAACAGATCGATGTATAAATAATAATAATGGAGTCAGAGTGGAGGTAGGGGTGGGGCAAGCGATACGTTTACCGGCAAAGCCGAAAGTAACAGGAAACAACCACTACTACTACACTATGTCGACACACAATTATTAAAAAAAAATATATATATATATATATAAAAATAAACAGATTAACCCCCATCCTGTGTGTGTGTAAGAGAGAGATAGAGAGAGAGTACAGCTGCTTTCTTGTAGATTTCCTAACTTGTATTTCCTCACAGTTACACACCATGGCATTGGATGTAAACACAAACATGATTTCATTATTTATTTGTTTATTTATTTATACATCAGTATTTGCTGTGATGAATTCATCTGAAAATCCAAAAGCTCAGGACGTATGTCCCAGGTCAAGGAAAATTCAATAGGGCATTTTGGAAATTTATCAGACAAAATGACATAACACCTATAAGTTTTTTAATTACTTTTCAGATTCACTTACTTTCATTTGCATAAAACAACAACAACAATAAAAGCAAAGACCTTTAATTTGGAATTGTGAATTGTTACTGTCAAGTTTTACTGAACTGAAATAAATAGAATTCTCATTTTCAGAGTGGTGTCTTGTGAAATAGATCTGAACCTTTAGAGAATTTTATTTTACTGGCTTGATCAGTTCATGTAGAGTGGACTTTGCATTTGTGGTCCTGGCCACTATGCACAGGTGACTGTTCGAACTTCTGTTCATCCTGATTTCTGACCATAGAATAGTTTTGCTACCCTGAAAACAACCTGAGTTAGTTCTTTGGCAACATGTTCCATGGTATAGGCCAGCAAAGATAGTCACTTGAATGGGAAATCACTGCCACAGTGCAGAAATAAACTGTCAGAATGGGTGATAAGCTGCATATATTACATGTATACTGCCTTGATAAGCTGCACACATTCTGGCTTGATAAGCTGCATACATACTAGCTTGAATTAATTACAGTGGTGCTTGTAATTGATAAAAGCAGGTAATTAGATCAACCTTTGCCGTAAACATAGGCTGCTGTGTCCAAGTTCAATTTGGGGAAAAAAATAATAAACAAATGAGGTGCCAGTTTGATTGAAAATGATATTGTCTTTTTCAAGAGCTTTTGGTCCAGCATCCAATCTCCAACACTCAGATGAATCACTGCCACTAAAATGATAAATGATAGAACTTTATTAATTTACAAATCTATGGCAAAGGCCATTTGCAGAGCAGAATACCCCAGCTTAAGCCAAGGTAATATATATATACATATATATATCCACAATTGTTCCCTTCTGGGTGGAATAACTTAAGTAATGTTTGTAACAAGGTGTGTGGGAAGAAATGTGAATATAGCCCAGATGAACACCCTCCACTCCGCATCTGATAGTTTGTCCCTCTCTCTGTGAGTCTCTTGTAGTTGTATCAGGTATTTATAAACTTAACAAAATGTTTAGCAAATCCATTCATAATCGATGATTTAAGAACAGGACAGTATAACACTGATGAATCAGTTGGCAGGTTTACTTGTTGGTGCATGTGTACAGTTTACTGTAACACTGTTGTTTCCTCACCACTTTTGAATTTCAAATTGCTCAGCTCAAAGATATTGTTTAATTTGTGTTAATAAACAAAATACAAAATATCTTCTTTTTCTTTTCTTTTTTTAGGGAGGTGGGATTTGCAGAGGTTTTTTAAGCTAAGGTGATCTGAAAAATAGGTAGCAGAGATATGCATTAAAAAAAAATATATGTGGTGGGGAAAACATAATTCACTAATTCAGATAGTTGAATGGATAGGTGAGAAAAGTGGAAAAGATTGTTAATAAATGAAAAAAAATAAAGATAAATGACTGCTGAGTGGGTCACCAAATTTTTGGGTCTGCATTGTTTCTCTTTTCGTTACATATCCAAAAAAAAAAGTGGATGAAAGAATGAAGCTGTTACAAAAACATGAATCAAAGAAAAAGGAGTGGGGATACAAACTGCTTGACTGATTTGCGTGTGTGTGTGTGCCAACTGCATGTATTATGATGTGTTGGAGTGTGAACACAACATCAGCTTGGTCAAGCAGGCAGTATGTGTGAAATTAGAAAAAATGCATTGGAAGGATTGGGACTTGGATACTTGAGACTGGAGTCGATCTTACTTTCATGAGTATTTATTTTAACCCATTCAAGTTTTTTAATCCTGGGGAGTTGAAAGCCTCTGCAGGTTTCCATGCCATATTGATGCGGGTATATCTATTGTTCAGTTTTCATTCATTATATTGCTCACTCATTCACTGCTGATTTTTTGTTTGATTTGCACAACAGTATCTTACTATTCTTAGTCTTTCTCTCTCTTTTTTTTTTTTTTTTCCAAGTCTTAGAATTTAAGATTATTAGTGAAACTCAAAATGACAACAGAATCATTTCTGGATCAAGATTTTATAATGGGTTTTAACTAATTTAGATATATATAGATTATCATATATATATATATATATATATATATATATATATATATATATATGTGTGTGTGTGTGTGTGTGTGTACTTCTAACTGAAAAATAATCTGTTTTTGAACCACTCATCTTGAAGCTTGTCATCTGGCAGATGTGACTGGGCCACATAAATTGAGGCCTATCAGAAATGGGCTATTACTCACTTTACTGATTACTATAATCTACAGATTTCACTTTTTCATCTCTGGAATTAAGTTTCATTGAGGATTTAACCTCAATGAGAACTTCACTTTGTTTTTTAACTTATTTTCTTAAATGATAGAAAAAATATCTTGATTATAGAATTTGTATTTTTGATTTTTTTTAATGTATATGTATTTTTTATTATAATGTAATGGACTTGGCTGACATCATTTTCTGTTTTATTTTGTGTGTCTGACAGGTTCTGTTTCTTTGAAGCACAGTGCTGCACAGCATTACTTGAACTGGAAGAGACGAGGTATAGCTGTTTGTCAAAAATATGGATCAAGATCTGTATGATGAATTTGGCAACTACATTGGACCAGAGCTGGACAGCGATGATGAAGACCTAGATGATGATGACAATCAAGATGATGAGGAATATGTGGACAGAGATGTATGTATAGTGGTGTTAAAATTGGACAGTCAGTCTCAGTGTCTCTAAAGTATAATTTTCTGCTTTTCCATATTATTTACTCAGTTGCATTCAAGAAGGAAAAATAGACAAAGTTACCTGTTTTTAATCATTTTTATTTTATGGAATTGGCTCATTCTGTTTTGAAAGTTTAGCTCATTCCTATTTTTAAAAAAACTATGACAGTATGAGGTATTTTCATCCCATACTCCCATAAGGAAATGTTTTATGTAGGGGTATTTAAGCTTTTTTTAATTTTAATGCATGCTCATGGACACACATTCATGTATATGCATATTTATCAACCTGATATTCTTATTCTGTCTCTTTCCCATATATGCACACACGCATATACATGGACCTGTGGCCAAGCGCTGTAATACAGCATCCAACTGGGATTTGAGTGTCACTGGTTTGATTTTTGTACAATTCAGTCCAGTGATGATTTTGTGCTGAAATGTTGAATGGGAAATGTGCAGTGATGATTTTCTACTACTCAGTCAAAGTTGTTCATTGCACCATTCTGACTCTGATTTTGTATCATTTTTCAACAAATGGAATGCAGGCATTATTAATATTATGTTTACTGTTGTGTATGGTGCAATGTAATCACAGGATGAGGATGCGGACATGGACCAGGATGACATTGATGAGCAGCCAGAAATGCAGGTGGTTCTTCATGAGGACAAAAAGTATTATCCCACTGCAGAGGAAGTGTATGGACCAGATGTGGAGGTGAGTGTTGGTCTCATGTGTGTGTGTGTGTGTGTGTGTGGACTCATACATTGTTTATTCATTATATCAATACTCATTTTCCATTATACAAAGGACAAGAGGTAGAGCCTTCATGGTGTGTGTGTGTGTGTGTGTGTACTTATATCAATGTTCATTCGCCATTATACAGAGGGCAAGAGGCAAAGCTTCTTGGTGTGTGTGTGTGTGTGTACTTATATCAGTATTCAGTCGCCATTATACAAAGGACAAGAGGCAAAGCCTTCATGTTGTGTATGTGTATAGATTTCTGTCATTATTCAGTTTTCATTTTACAAAGGAGAAGAATCAAGAGGCAAAGCCTTCATGGCTCATGTGTGATTCTTGCTGTACAACAACAAAATTGAAAATGCCAAGTGTTCATCATCAGAAATAAGTGTTTTTTCAAACAAATACTGGAAACAAAACTATTATAACTTAAGCACACCACATCAGTCAGCATTTCAATTTTCATTGTTTTCCAGTCATTCAGAATTCTGAGCTCAGTTTATTCCAAGAAAGTATACTGTTATTGTGTTAGTCTGTTAATCTTGGTATACTTCTTTCAGGGAGTGAAAAGGCTTTATCATACTTGAGAATATTTAGTTGTATAGAATTTATACAATTCATACTAGAGTTGTATAAAATTTATAACATTTAATTTGGGTTTTAAATTAGATTTTAGCAAATGAATTTTAAAACATCCACACATAGTTCTCTACTTTTTTTTTATGTACTTTATGTTCTTTGTGCCCAAAATAGGCTGCAGGATTAATTAGATCTTGAGATTTGTGTGCATGTGTGTGTTTAAGATTTGGAATTGTAGTAAAATCTTTCTAATATTTGATTAAGGGCATGTTCATTAAGGTAAACCACTAAATATCAAAGTAAATTATGCAGACTGTGGTATAGTATTAGTAAATATCTTCTGCATCATATTGTCACTTAAAAGATGTATGCTTCTTTAGTTATATATAACCTTATTTTTGTATTTGTAATAATACTAACATGTGTATGTAAGTCAGAGTTAGTGAATGAAACTAAATCTACCATGTTATGACTACAACAACATCTCAGTTTTTTCTGGTTTCTTTCACAGACTATCGTTCAAGAAGAAGACACACAGCCACTCACCGGTGAGTCATCTGAGTATGTTCATCCATGAATCTGACAGTGATACACCCTGAATAGTGTTGTTTTGAGCTCTTCAGAATGATATCAGTGCTAAAGTGATTAGTTTGATTTTGTTTTTGCAAATCAGTGTGTTTGATTTGATTTTTAAAAATCAGTGGAGAGATAAACATTTTATTTGTTGTTGTAGATTGTATGTGGTAAGTTCAGAAAGAAGTGCTGATGATTCACTGGGGTATTGGACAAGTGAATTGAAATCCAAGAGAATGCAAAATCCATTTACTGGTTGTAAATAAATCGGTTGGTAACTTTGTCATTTTATATGCAGTTGTCATTCTAAAATTGATGACTTCAGATTGATTTGATCCACAGTCAGTCACTCCAAATTTGAAGACTTCAGATTAATTTGATTTCAAATGAATATCCCAATAATTTTTCATAAATCAGTGTATGAAAATGGAGTCAGGTCCCATGCTGTGCTACTGTTTCCTTTGCATTCTTAATTTTCTTTCTAAAGAAATAAACTAATTCTCTGTGGTTTTTTGCATTCCTTGAAAAGAAATGGAAACTATTTCTGTTTCAGTGTCTAATATTAATTAATGTGCCCATATGCACAAATGCATTTTGTTTGTTACCACTTCTCTGTGTTTGTGCACTTGTGGGCATGTTCTTATTGTTGTGTTCCTGTTTGTACCAGAGCCCATCATTGCACCAATCAAGAAGAAAAAGTTCACAATGGCAGAACAGGATTTGCCAGCAACATCATATGACATGGAGTAAGTAGATCTTTGAAAATGATTTTTTAAACTATTTGAAGCAAATTGGTATTTCTCTGATGAAAGCATATTCCTCGTCATCTATCAAAGGAACTTATAATCAGTGATACAAAACTTGTGTGTTCTTTCTTTGATTTAACGTCTTTTGTGTGTGTGTGTGTGTGTATTTGGTGTTCAGCAACTTCAGGCCTGCTGTTCACTTGATTTTTTATATGACAAGCAACACAGATTTTTTTCCCATTCCTGCTTAAGCCTATGAAAATTGTATTTTAGTATATTTTACCTTGCTTTTATTTTTTGCCCACATACTTATTGTCTTGGAATTCAAATTAACAAGATTACAAGGTCAAACAGCAGTTTGCTGTTATGAGTTGTTGTTGTTGTTTTTGTTGAAGAGAAAAGAGTGTGTCAGTGGGCATGAAGATAGACGTCTGCTGGTGCAGCTAAATTAAATTCAGTCTGTAAGGTGCAGTCCTCAGTGTGTTTGGCTTTGTGCTGTGGCAGGTTTCTGGCGGATCTGATGGACAGCCCAGGACTGATTCGCAATGTCACCCTGTGTGGACATCTCCATCATGGCAAGGTAAATTTCGTCTGGATTTTTTTTTTTTTTTTTTTTTTTTTTTTTTTTTTCATCTGCGTTCATGGTGCAGTATTTTCTCCCCCTCCACTAGACCTTGAGTGGTGGTCTGGATGCTAGTCATCAAGACTGGATGAAAGAGTGGGTCACAATCTGTAGCATGCATTCAGCAAACTTCTGGCAACAAAAGGGTGATCCCTGGCAGAATTCTGTAGAAAAATCCACTTTGATAGGAAAACAATTTCGCTTGCAGGCAGATAAAAGAAAAAAAGGTGGCACTGCACTGTAGCGACTCTCTCTCTCCCAGTGGAGATTAGCCTGAATTTCACACAGTGAAATCTGTTGTGACAAAATATAAAACGATGCAATACATATGACTTCATATGCTTGATAACGGAGGAAATGACAGATGCCTTTGAATAGAATATCAGATATCATTAAACAATGATTTTGATAGTATAATTGTATATAATTTTTATCATGGGAATATTTGTGAACATAATAACTGATGTAGATGTTGTTTTGTTTTGTTGTATTTTTTCGTCTATGTCTGCTTCATGTTATCTACAAGAGTTTAGCTTTGTGTCAGAATACTTTAAACCTTCTGTTATTTCCATTGTTTCAGACATCTTTTGTGGACTGCCTCATGGAGCAAACCCACCCAGAAATAGAAGGTGGCTACGACACAGATGTGAGTGAATTGTTTTTGGTATTCGTATTGGAAAGGTTTCCTTTGTTTTTGCTAGTGTGGAATAATTCAGGTTTTCTTTCATATTGTGGTTGATCCTGGAGTAATAGAATTACATTTCAAAACTGTATTCAGCTTGGCTTATCTTTTCTTTCTTTTCTTTTTCAGATGCGATACACGGACATCCTGTTCACAGAGCAAGAGGCAAGTTTAAGAAATGCACATTTATTGCTGATTTTTGTAGGACATTTATCTGTGTGGGTTTAAACTATTGGACAGTCTGAAAATGATTTGTCTTTTAAGTCCTATTTATTCATGAAACTCAAAGGTGTGTTATGTTCTGCCACAGAAATGGCATGTTCAAATTTGTTATTCTGCACTGGCACACTATTGATAAAGAGAGAATGGTGGAAGGGAGAAAACTGCACAAGGTTCAGTTGGATATATGATTTATTGTTCTTTGTTTCATTTCCCATTATAAGGAGTAACAATTTGGCAATTGGTAGTGATGGCACTAACTCCAAGAATGACTGTATCAATAACATTATTCAGGTAATGAAAATGATTTTTACTTGTGTTGCATAATTACTTCTTTTAGAATCTCTTTTATGAAAAGAATTGTTTGAACAAGAAATACAAATGCAGTTGATTTTTTCTAGCAAGGTAATAATGTTTATCACAAAGTCATGTGGAATATAGGTGGTATATTGTGTTACAGAGAGGAGTCAGTACCAAGTCCACTCCAGTTACTCTGGTACTCCCAGACACTCGCAACAAGTCCTATCTTGTGAACATCTTTGACACACCAGGTTAGGGGTGTGTGTTATGGAAGTGAAAATGTTGTCTGTGTGTGTAAGAATCGATGTATGCACATGTGCTTGTATGATTCTAAAACGAAAACAGAATAATTTGAGAGAAATGTTGATTATGTAACCATTGTGTAAACTTCCATGTATAAAATCTGTGACTTGTTGATGTATTAATTCTTTGATTTAGATACCTTGCTATTGTTAATTCTGAATTTGCTCTGTGTATTTTTTTTTTTCTTTCATGTTTCATTAAAATTCATTTGATCTGTTGTATTGTCAGTACATTTGTAACATTTCTTTGATAATAAATTGTTTTAGCATTTTGCAAATTATGTGTGGAAAAAGGACGTACTAAATTCTCCAGTTTTTGTAAAAATGATGGTGTGTGTGTGTGTGTGTGTGTTTGTATTGAATGTGAATACGCATATTGAGCACTTTTGAGTCTGCAAGCTTTGTGTTGTTTGTTTCTTTTAAATCCTTTCAAATGAACCCTCATTTGATGTTGCTGCTTGATCTACAGTTTTATATGGGGTTCCTGTTGAATGAAATCAAATTCATGTTGTTGCTTAATACACAAAAAAAGCGTTATATAAAGTAAAGACTTAAATTCTGGAGACAGAAAATAGCTTATTATTTGAGTCCACATGTGTCTGCATTGCAAGAAAAGCATTTTCAAGTTATGTGCTGTTTTTCAGGTCATGTGAATTTTTCTGATGAAGTGACCGCAGCCTTCCGGATTTCTGATGGTGCTGTCATATTTGTTGATGCTGCTGAAGGGGTAAGTCCTGTTTCTAGCAACTTTTTTTGTTTGTTTGTTTGTTTTTTGTGTTGTTTTTTTTTGTGGTTGTTAATTTGTTTTTTTTTTGTTCTTGTGTGTATGTTTGTGTGTGTAAGCGTTCTTCATGTTTATTTTTAGACAATCCCCAACCTCACTCTACTTCCACCCCTATAACCACCCCAAACACACACACACTGCCTGGTTTTAATTCCTCATTTCTTTTCTCTGTTTCCTGTTGTTGTTGTTGAGAGCTTATCCCTTGAAATTACTCTGTTTCCAGTACAGCTTTTATTCTGTAATGTGTGCACAGGTTTCATTTGTTGTTAGGTACAGTCTGAAGTCCTCTGGTGTGGTAGTCTACTGCAGGAATGAAATCAGAAATAGGTTGAAACTTCATTAAATACGACTGTAAAAATCGCCTGGGTATTATTCAAACACCAAAAAGCTTATGGAAACACAGTCTGCAGTTTGCGCCAAACTTACTTCTGACTGAACATAAAATATGATTTTTATTGATTGCTGCAAGTTAAAAGTTTCTTTTTTTGTTTTTTGTTGTTGTTTTTTATATAGATTCTTATACTTTGAAAATGCATGACACATTTTACCATTTTCTACGACACAGTTCACAACTTTTGTGAAAGAAAAATTCATTCTTTCGAGTCATTTGAAAGATCATTTGAATGCACTTACTATCAAGAAATTATGTACTGTTTGGCACATGTCTTTCAGCCCTAGCTTCCTGTCAGTTCACACAGCCATGCAAATAAAAAGGTGATATGTGCAGGTGATGCTGAACACAGAGCGACTTATCAAGCATGCTTTGCAAGAGGGTCTGGGACTGACCCTGTGCATCAACAAAGTGGATCGTCTGATACTGGAGCTCAAACTGCCGCCCACTGACGCCTACTTCAAGTTGCGACACATTGTGGATGAAGTCAATGCCATCATAAGGTCTGAGGAGAGGAGTGTGCTGTGGAAATATGTAATAGTTATTGACTTTGTTATGATTATTGTTTTTGTTTTAAGGTCAGCTTTTCGTTCACACTTTTCCTGTCTCTTTTTTTCATTTTTTTTTTTCAGTATTTTCTATTGTGTTGGAGAAGTACATGGGGAATAAATTTTGTTTAAATCGGTAGTCCTCAGGTTATTGTGTTCTGTTTGCTTGTCTTTTCTCAGTGTGTAACTTTTAATGTTGAAATTTGCTCATGGGCAGCAAATCATCCAAAAGTATTAAACCTGGCAGAGGGCGCTAGTCAGGGGGGGCAAAGGGCAGGTTACCTACTTCCAGGAGGTTATCGGCCGTAGCTGCTTTCATTTTCTCCGCATAGGTGGATAGTAGTTTGCACAGGACGGGAATGTCAGACCCCTGCCAGAGTCTGCACTAGTGGGTCATGGTAAGTATGTTACTTAAAGGTAATTTTAGGAAGAAAATTTCCTTTGACAAGCACACACACATATAGACACTTTGTGAGTATTATTTCTGGTGAAAAGATTTTAAACAGTGAATATACACGCACATGTGTGAATATGCATGTGTGCATGCATGCACATCTTCACACACACAAGAGGATTTTTAGTTGTTGTTTGTTTATTTGTTTTTTTATAGTTTTGTGTGCATAGTAGAGCTAACAACAAAAAGACTGAATTTTGAGTCACTGTAGGTATGGTCTGTGATGTGTGTTCCAGCATGTATGCAGAGGATGAGACTTCATCCATTGTGTCACCTGTCCTGGGCAATGTCTGTTTTGCCAGTTCCTACTATCGCTTCTGTTTCACCCTTCGCTCCTTCGCACATATCTACGCTGACACATTTGGTAGGTCTTCCATCTGGTACTAGGCTTTTTTTCATTTTTTTTCTTTTTCATTTTAAAACAGTTGTCATAATCTTTAGTAATTTGTTTCTGGGTGGTAGGGGAAAGTGGTTAATGCTCATGATTCAGCCCTAAAGGCCATCTGATTGCTTTCAGATATATATTTATTTCATTTCTTGTCATGAATGGGACGAGAACCATCTGGCATCAGACTCTTGGAACGGGTTTTCTGTACTATCATTGTAGAAAAATGCTGTCTCAGTACCGTTTGTGAATAAAATCATATGTCAGCAGTGGCTTTGCTGAAATCTTAAAAACACAGCTGAAATTGTCTTGATATAATGCTGTATGATGTTTACATCTATAAATGTAGAAAACTGGAAACCTATTTCAGTATGTGTTTGTGTGGTACATTTGCAGAAGGTGTTGATGAGAAGAAGTTTGCGCAGAGGTTGTGGGGAGATGTGTATTTCAACAACAAAACGTGAGTCACCGAAACAGTGTACTGTCTTTTTTTTTAACAAGCGAGAATAGCAACTTACAAGCAAACAAAATACAACAACCAGCAAACCCATACTCTCAAAAGAAAAAAGAAACACTTTATAGTGTATCATACCAGTCTGCATTTTCTTTCTTTTTAAAGGGAGGTTAGATTTTCAACCCTTACTTTAATTTCAGTATCAGTGATGTCAGGAAAAGGAGGATTTAGTATCTGACTACAGGTTTGGCAAGTCGCCCACTTTATTTCATGCATGGTTGAACCAGTTTTAGAGAATTTATTGTAGAAAATAGATGATAGAACTCTGTGCTTCTTTAATTGAAATCTGATGAGATTTCTACTTTTATATGTAATATGCTTTGCCTTAAATTTGATTAATATATATTTACCACTGTAAATATCAGAGCTGATGTTCCTAATATATGATAGTGTGGATAGGCTGATCTCAATTTCAGATAGGTATGTGTTTATGCAACCCTCAAGAAAGAATGTTTTGAAAGGAAAACAAAGACCAAAAGACAAACAAGAATCAAATATCTGCAGTTGGCTGGAAGAAGATTTACTGTGCGAAAGAGAAGCATTTCAAGTGATATAAGTCCAAGAAATGCTACTTCATTCTTCTTTTTTTTTCTTTTTTAAGCTGCGATTGGCTGGAAGAAGATTTACTGTGCGAAAGAGAAGCATTTCAAGTGATATAAGTCCAAGAAATGCTACTTCATTCTTTTTTTTCTTTTTTTTTTCCAACAGTCGCAAATTCAGCAAGAAACCCTCACCAAGTTCATCACAGCGCTCTTTTGTGGAGTTCATTCTGGAGCCAATGTACAAGATCTTTGCTCAGGTAACTGCTAGTGTATAATGGCCTATTTGTTGTTGTTGTTGTTGTTATTTTCTTGGATAATGACAACTGATCTTCAGTGATATCTGAACTAAATACCGTGAAAAAGAATATTGTCAGATGTCATGTGTATGTGTGTGTATGTGGTATGTCACATTATCAGTTGCATTGTTTGATGATTATCATGTTGTAGTTCATTCAGTGTGTGTGTGTGCATGTGCATTTGTGTGTAGATAGCTAGATTGATTTAGATATTTACAAATAGATAGACAGAAAAGATACACAGGTAAATAATATAGATAGATAACTGAGATACATAGATTGGATGGATGGATAAATAGAAAGAAAGAAACAGACAGAAAGAAGGAGTGTGTGATTCGTATCCATGTTTTGTGTGGTGCAAGTTGGTCGGAAGTGTGTCATTCACTAGCAGTCAGTAGCTATTGTGTGCCATTATGTGAAACAGGACACAGCTTACTGACCGTGCCTGTGCAGGTGGTGGGAGATGTGGACGAGTGTTTACCCAGAGTGTGTGATGAGCTGGGGGTCCACCTGACCAAGCAGGAGCAGAAGCTGAACATTCGTCCCCTCATGAGGCTGATCTGTCGCCGCTTCTTCGGGGACTTTACCGGTCAGAAGAAAAGTTTTTATTGAACATTGTGTAATGGTCATGAATACTGTTTAGTTACTGTATGTTTTTGCTGTTGTTGTTTTTGTTGTTTGTTGTTGTTAAAGAAAAAGGTAGGGCAAATCTTGTGAGGTTGAAAATTGAAACATGGGTCTTTTGTGATCATCAGTTTTTGTTACTGTCTGTGATTGTGTTTTTCTGCATCTGTCAGTGATCATGTCTTTCTGTTTGTGTCTGTGATTGTGCCTTAATGTTTTTTGTTCGTGATTGTATCTGATTGTGTCTTTCTGTGTGTGATCGTGTTTTTCTGTTCTGTCTGTGATTGTGCCTTTCTGTTTCTATCTGTGATAATGTGCTTCTAACTTTATGTTTCTAGTTCTGTCTGTGATTGTGTTTTTCTGTTTCTTTCTGTGATTGTGTCTGTCTGTTTCTCTGTGTAATTTTGGCTTTCGATTTCTGTCTGTGACTGTGTTTCTTTGTGTGAGTGGGTCTGTGTTTATGTCTGTGAATGTGTGATTGTGTTTGTCTCTGATTGTATCTGTGTTTATTTGTGTTTATGTCTGAATTGTGACTACTTTGACTTTCTGTGTCTGTATTTCTATTTGTGATTGTGACTTTCAGTTTCTATTTGTGATCATGACTTCCTGTTTATCTTTCAGTTTGTCTCTCACTCTTATTTCTTCTTCTTTTTTTTTTCTTTTTACATGTTGTATCTGTTTTCATTTCATTTTTCTTTTCATTAAGTATTACTATTGTGAAAATATGTTAAATTTCCTTTTTCTGCTTTCATTCATTTCTGTGTTTTTCCCTTTCTGAATTTGTCTTCATCAGACTGATTTCTTTTTCTGTATCTCACTATCAGTCTTTCCATCTTGTGAGCTATGTGTGTGTGTCTGTCTATTATCTTTGTGTATTCCCCAACAGTCAAGACCTCTAGGACACAGCGTTTTATGTTTTTGACTGTGTGAGGCTGATGCATGGGAGGTACTGTGTAAGTAACTTTTTTTTTTTTACTCGCCTGTGCAGGGTTTGTGGACATGTGTGTTGAACATATACTGTCACCGGTTGACAATGCACGCCGAAAGGTGGAACACACATACACTGGCCCCTCTGACTCGGACCTTGCAGAAGAGATGTTCCGCTGCCATGCAGATGTGAGTATAGTATTGGATGTCCTGTCAATTCCTGTATCCTGGAGGTGAACGCAATCATGGTCTAGATTGTTTATGGGAGGCACTGTGGCAGAATCGGTGTGGCATTGGGCTTCTGATCCAGTGTTCTTCAGAGCTCAAGGCCCTGTTTCAGCATGGTGTTGTGTCCTTGGGAAAGGTACTCCACTTTTCCTCACTCCATCCAGGTGTGAAAGGGTGCCTGAATTTAGTTGGGGATGGATAAAAGCTGCAGGAGAGCATTGGGCCCCACCTTCGTAAGCCAAGTCCTAGAGGCAGTGAATATAAATTCACCAGCAAGGGTTTTTGTTTTCGTTTCCTTGCTCCCCTCAGACCATTATTGTCCAGTCTCAGCAATGTCCCCTGATGACTTACCCTGACAAAATGTTACTCTGCTGATCCAGCCTGTGTATTTACTGTGTCTTTCATTTATATTGTATTTTGATTCATTTACTTATTTGTTTATTTTGTTTATTTCTTTTATTTCAGTTTTTCATAATGTTTTATGCAAGCCTAGGATGGGCTTCCAAGGCATGCCCAGTGCATCTGATTCCTGCATAGTTCAGTCATTAGCTCTCTTTTTTTCGTTTTTTGTTTTTACCAGATGTGACATGATGTAACTTATGGATCAGCCCACACACTTTGATATCCTGGAATCTGTAACAGATCAGTCTCACATGAGAGTGGATGTGAGTCTGCGGGGATGGGATGCAGAGCAATACATTTTTCTGGATGCTTGTCTATCATCACATACTTTGCATGTACATGTATCAGGACAGGACTTTGTATAAGATGTTCTTGATGTCCTGTTTATCTATAACTTTGTTTGATTGTGACATATGCCAAGTAAAAAACTTTTTAAAGCAAGATACTGATCCTGATAAAGAAACTTATCATATATCATGACAGGGTCCTCTTATGATTCACACAACCAAGCTGTTCCCCACTGAAGATGGTACCAGTTTTCATGTCTTTGGACGTGTCATGAATGGAACCTTGCATGCCAACCAAGAGGTTCGAATCTTGGGAGAGAACTATACACTACAAGATGAGGAGGACTCGCGCTTCGGTCAGGTTGGCCGACTGTGGATCAGCGAAGCCAGGTAGTGGTTTTTGTACTTGCTTTTAAAACTTTTTTTTTTTCCATCATTTTGGTGATGAAAGGTGGGGCATATAACCATATGTGTGTAATGTAAGAAAGGTTGGGCATATAATGGTATGTGTGAATATGTGAATTTTTGCTAGTGATAGTGAAAAGGATACATTTCTATTTTTCTTTTTGTTTTTTTTTGTTTTGTTTTGTTGTTGTTTTTTGTGTTTTGTTTGTTTGTTTGTGTCTCTTTTAGGATTTTTTGAAACTGTAAGTTTTCTTAGCATGTGGGTTTTTTTCTCCCCAGCCATAAACTTTTTGTGTATTTGTTTCCCCATTAACCCCTTGACTGCTGAGGCTTGGTGAAATGGATTACATGGCATGAATTCAAAGCGCAGTTACTCTTTTTTGTATAAACTTAAATGTTGATTTTGCTAAACAAAAGTAATGCAGTCCCAAGAGAAAAAAGTCTAAACAGATATGGAGACTGACACCCTGACCTGTGAGCTCAGTTAGTCTCAAGTGACAACCCTTCGCTGACAAGCACACACCCAAGCAGCATTAATATCACAGAGGGAAACAGAATGTGAGTCAACTGATGTGGGCTGTGGTGTGGGCAGGTACAAAGTGGAGGTGAACCGAGTGTCGGCAGGAAACTGGATCCTGATGGAAGGCATTGACCAGCCCATCGTGAAGACGTCCACCATCACAGATATGACACCACATGATGAGGTCAGGCTTCATACTGTTGTCCCCTCAGTCTTCACACTGGTCATGGTCAAGGAACACTTCATTTAGTTTATTGTTGGAATAATATTGGTTTGTTCTGTCTACACTGGTCATGGCTAAGGCACATATCATTTAGTTTACTGTTTGAAAAATATTGGTCTGATCTGTCTACACTGGTCATGGCTAAGGCACACATCATTTAGTTTACTGTTTGAAAAATATTGGTCTGATCTGTCTACACTGGTCATGGTTAAGGCACATATCATTAAGTTTACTGTTAGAAAAATGTTGGTCTGATCTGTCTACACTGGTGATGGCAAAGAAACACATCATTTAGTCTACTGCTCTCTTTCTCTCTTTGTGTCCTGTGTATTATGTAAGCATAATGTATTCTGACATTAAGAAATTTTATTGTTTCAACTGTACGTAGAAAGACAGTTCTGATCATTTTGTGTCCATGTGCCTTGTTTGCGTTTGTGATGTATTTAAAAACAACCATTCAGATTTGTTTGATATAAGGGAATGATAAAATGTGTATGATATTGAGGAATTCAAAATTGTGTGTGATATTAAGGAATTTGAAATTGTATTTGACATCAGTGAATTGACAGGATATCAAGGAAATAGTGGATACTGTATGCAAATAGGATTTTAAAATTGTACTTGGTGTCAAGAAATAAAAGATATTGCTTGAAAATAGGAATTTGAAATTGTATATTTGACATCAATGAATTAAAATATTTCATGCAGATAGATAGAGGTCATGTTCCATTTGTAGGTGTACATTTTCCGACCTCTGAAGTTCAACACTGGGTCAGTGATGAAAATTGCTGTGGAGCCTGTTAACCCTTCAGAGCTGCCCAAAATGTTGGACGGCCTGCGCAAAGTCAACAAGAGTTACCCTCTGCTCACAACCAAGGTGAGCAGGGCTAGGAATTTCTTGGCAATTTCTTGGCCAGGTGACAAATGGATAAAAAAAAAAAAAAATTTTGAAATGTTGTTCCCTCATGTCTTATCTCTGTCTGTCTATCTGTCTCTCTGTCTTTAAAAACAATCAAGATTGTTAGTCATGCGTAATATTCAAAAAAATTTGTAATTAACCTGCAGCTACCTGGATCAAGAATTCATAGTACATGTACATATGGATTTGCTAATTTTGTTGGCTGTATATATAAATCCATGATATTTTGCATTGCATCTTTGAATAATGTTTTTATAAACTCCTCGAAATCTCCTTATATTATTTAGATTTGAGTAGTCTGAATCGTGTGAAAGCAGTGAAATTTATTCTGAACATATTTCTCAATAAACACACACAAAAAAACTTGAGTTAAGTGAGTATTAATGTGTTAACTGAGGTAAGGAGAAAAAATGCTGCAATAAACAGGATTCCCACAGTCAAAGAAGTCTGGAAAAGTCACCCCAAAATAGGAAGAATATTCCCATGGCTGGAAAAGTCATGGAATGAAATGTTTTGACCTGCAAGGTCTGGAAAAGTCTTGAATTTTTCATACCTTTCACCTTACTTACAGCATTGAAGAAGATTTTGCTAATGGAAAAGAAAGAAAAAAAAAGATAACAGAAGAAGAGGAAACGAAAGGTCAAAGTGAAGAAAAATAAATCCTTGTCAAGATCTCTATGGGTTTGGGTTTTTTTTTGTTTGTTTGTTTTTTGTTCCAGCAGCAGTGTTTAAACACCTCATACTCCTACCTCCCATTCTTTCTTTCACAACTTACTTGCACACTGTGTGGTAATGCTGTTGTGTGTCTGTTTTGTGTACACTTGCATGTTTTAATGTGACTTTGTTTCAGGGGGTCTTGGAAAAGGCAATGCAAGTTTTTAGAAAAAGTGTGGAATGTTGTTCGCTCAGACTTGACGGCACCCTGAATCTGCATGTTTCAGGTGGAGGAGTCAGGTGAACACATAGTGCTGGGCACTGGGGAGCTGTACCTGGACTGTGTCATGCATGACCTGCGCAAGATGTACTCTGAAATCGGTTGGTTTGCTATCTTGGGTTGTCGATAGTAATGAACCATCGATGTGGTTCTGCACATTATTTTGTGTGTGTGTTTTCTTTAGACACTACCTGTACTGTCTAGGCCTGGTTGTACACATTGGTGGTTCAGCCAGTGTCATGACTTCATGTTTTTCAACCAGTATAAGAGTTCAGGTTTCAATCAACAAAAGAACTTAAGGTCCTAGCCAGTGTAAGGATGTCTGGTTTCATCAGACATCAGATTTTAACCAGTGTTAGAACATAGTTTCAACCCAGTCTAAGGATATCCCAATTTCAACCAGTGTTAACTGTAAGAATGTCAGTCTCAGATATCAGCCAGTGTCAGTTTCAACCCAGTCTAAGGATATCCCAGTGTCAACCAGTGTTAACTGTAAGAATGTCAGTCTCAGATATCAGCCAGTGTCAGTTCATAAGTTACCGTAAAATCGGTCTATAAGCCACGACAAGGTGGCAGAATGGTTAAGACGCTCAGCTGCCAATACAGAGAGTCCGTGAGGGTGTGGGTTCGAATCCCGCTCTCGCCCTTTCTCCTAAGTTTGACTGGAAAATCAAACTGAGCGTCTAGTCTTTCGGATGAGACGACAAACCGAGGTCCCGTGTGCAGCACGCACTTGGCGCACTGAAAAAGAACCCATGGCAACGAGAGTGTTGTCCTCTGGCGAAATTACGTAAAATGAAATCCACTTTCATAGGTACACAAATATGTAAGCATGCACTCAAGGCCTGACTAAGCGCGTTGGGTTATGCTGCTGGTTAGGCATCTGCTCAACAGATGTGGTGTAGCATGTATGGATTTGTCCGAACGCAGTGACGCCTCCTTGAGAAAGTGAAAGTGAAACTGAAATACCTCTGCTTCAACCTCTGCGGCTTATACAATGATGCGGCTTATTTGAGGATTTTAACAATCCCGGGAGTGTCACGTTCTCGTCTATTCTTAGCTGCCTTTCAACTCACCAAAATCATGATTTCTGTCCATGAATTTTTGGATGATCTTCACTATAGTGTGCTAACTGTTCATGTTTTATAAATCAAATCCCCACACATTAAAGCCTTCAGATCAGCATTCAGTTGTACTCTGCTCAAGCGTACACCCTCATCATGCCGAAAACACGACATAATGCCTATGATGCAGGCTTCAAATTGAAGACAATCGACCTAGCAGACGACAGTGCAAGTGGCGAACCAGCAGCGACCCCCACTTAGCGTTCATGTTCATGAAGTGAAAGCGAGGCTGAAGTCAGTGACAAGATGGCGGAGTAAGCTGTGCTGGTTCTCTTCAACTCGGACACTGAAGACAAAGATTTCAGTGGATTCAGTTTGCAGGATGACGTTGAATAAATGTGACTATCGCTAAATTATGGATCTTATTTTCGTTGTGTTCTTTTTTTTTTCTTTTTGTTTGTGGCACCAGCAATATTTTCGCTTGTTTTTCTTTGTGTTGTTCCCGCTTGTGTTTATTTCATAACCTACAGTATTGACAGCTTTTCTGTAGTATCGGTATGTATTCCGGTACCGGAAATAAGTGCGGCTTATAAGCCAGTGCGGCTTGTGTATGTATGAAGTTAAATTTTTTCCTAAATTTAGTGGGTGCGGCTTATATACCAGTGCACTCAATAGACCGAACTTTACAGTAGTTTCAATCAATGTAGGAATGAGGTTTCAACCTGTGTCAGTGCAGGTTTTTGCTAGGACAGGTTTCAACAAGTTTAAGGGGTTCAGGTTACATCCAGCATCAGAACTTCAGGCTTCAACCAGTGTAGAAAATGAGGACTTTGGGTTTCTACCAGTATCAGGACATGTTTCAACCAGGACTTCAGGATCCAGTTAATGTCATGACTCCCTACAGAGGGGAGGTCAGTATATTGTAGAAGTGTAGAGGGTGAGTCTGGGATTTTAGGTCTCTGTCACATGTACACAAAGAACTGAAAATGAATATTAGGCTCCGTAATACTGTACTGGGTCAAAACTGTTGTAGGTTACAGCCAGCGTTTCTCTTGGGGGGAAAATTTGTGGATAATGGTGTAATGAGATGTCCCCAAGTTTTCTTGTTCCGCCAATTAGCGCCTTTACATAGCATTGGTCACATCGTTATTGAACAAGTTTGTTATTTTCAAGCTTATTGTACAAACATGATTTTCCTCCTGCCCATTCAAAGCCATTCAGTAAGCAGAAGGCATGTAAATTTATACATAGGTATGGTGCTTTTCTATATGTACAATATATATGCCACATACATTGCTATACTGTGTATGTATTTTGCTAATGATATGATTTGTGTGACAAATGAAAAACATTTGATGTTTTGCTTGTCTCCTTTCTTTCAGTTTGTGTTTTAACTCAAGGACAAAAAAATAGTATCTCTGGTGTTTTGAGTTTAATCAGCAAAAAAAAAAATCAATTTGGTTACAGATATCAAGGTGGCTGATCCTGTGGTCTCCTTCTGTGAAACAGTGGTTGAAACATCATCTCTGAAATGCTTTGCTGAAACTCCAAACAAAAAGTGAGCTCCCAAAACATTGATTTTTTTCATTTGTCTTCTGTCATTTGTCTTGTGTGTTGAACTTTTCTTTGTTAGGAGGGACAGAGATTGGGGGAGGAGAAAATTTTAGCTGGAGTAACGTTCAGTGTAAATTAATTTGGATGAGAATGCAAGAATATAAAAAGATGTTCACTCCCATTTTCTAGTGGGCTTTTATGACCATTTTTATACTGCCATTAATCGGGGTAGCCATGGTGGTGTGTGTCCATCGAGATCGATGATGACCATCGTTGTC
Source organism: Babylonia areolata (assembly GCF_041734735.1). NCBI lineage: Eukaryota > Metazoa > Mollusca > Gastropoda > Neogastropoda > Buccinidae > Babylonia > Babylonia areolata. The sequence continues at coordinate 40,408,193 of NC_134877.1, forward strand.
ATCCAGCTGGGGGATAGGGGGAGGGTGGTGGTGGGGGGTGGGGGGGATGCTCATGAATCTATCTGTGAATGCGCAGATGGCTGAATAGTCTAATCTGCGCACGAAATGTTCGCTGACAGTTGGGGCAGACAAAGACAGGCATATCATTGTCAGGGAGCTTGTTTGCCCGTGACTTTCTGGCCTGCCTCTTCTGAACAGCTGCAGCAGTCCTGTTGGCCTCGCACAACTTGGCGCCTTTGTGCACAGCAGCACGCCATTTGTCACAGTCCACTGCAGATTCCTCCCAGGAGTCAGGGTTGATATCAAACGCTTTCAGTGAGACTTTCAGAGTATCTCTGAAGCGCTTCTTCTGACCTCCGTGTGATCTCTTCCCTTGTTGCAGCTCGCCATAGAAGAGCCTTTTGGGCAGCCGATGGTCTGGCATGCGCGCCACGTGTCCAGCCCAGCGAAGCTGGGACTGCATCAGGATGGTGAAGATGCTGGGAAGGGTGGCTTTTGCAAGCACCCCTGTGTCTGGGGTCCTGTCTTGCCACTTGATGTTCAGTAGCTTCCTGAGGCATGTTGTGTGGAAGTGTTTCAGCTTCTTGGTGTGTCGTTGGTACACTGTCCAAGTTTCGCAGGCGTACAGTAGTGTGGGGAGAACTACTGCTCTGTAGACCTTTAGCTTGGTCTCAAGACCAATGCCTCTTCTGTTCCAGACATTTGCATAGAGTCTACCAAAAGTTGCGCTTGCTCTTGCAATCCTGACGTTCACTTCATCGTCGATGGTCGCATTTCATGACAGTGTGCTGCCAAGGTATGTGAACCGCTCCACCGCACTGAGTTTCTGACCGTTGACTGTGATGTTGGGCTCAACGTAGGGTTTCCCTGGGGCTGGCTGATGGAGAACTTCAGTTTTCCTCGTGCTGATGGTAAGGCCGAAGATCCTGCTGGCAGTGGCAAACTTGTTGACGCTGAGTTGCATGTCAGCTTCAGATCCAGCGTTGAGGGCACAATCATCAGCAAACAAAAAGTCTCTGATGATGTCTGTCATGACCTTCGTTTTTGCTTGAAGCCTTCTGAGGTTAAACAGCTTGCCATCTGTTCAGTACTTTAGGCTGATTCCAGCATCGCCATCTCTGAAGGCATCAGTAAGCATTGCAGAGAACATGAGGCTGAACAGTGTTGGAGCCAGGACGCAGCCTTGCTTGACACCATTTGTGACAGGAAAAGGAACAGATGTTTCGCCATTGTCCTGGACTCGAGCCTTCATGCCTTCACGGAATTGGCTGACCAAGGAAATAAATTTCCGAGGGCATCTGTACTTGGCCATGATTTTCCACAGTCCCTCTCTACTCACTTCTGACATTTCTCTTGCAGCTGCCTTGCAGCAAACACCATATCGGTGGTTCCACGCTCTTTCCAGAATCCACATTGGTTCTCAGGCAAATGACCTTGGTCAAGGTGTGCTGTGAGGCGGTTTAGTAGGATCCTGGCAAGTATCTTGCCTGCAATGGAGAGCAAGGAAATGCCCCGTTGGTTATCTCAGGCTCGCCGGTTCCCCTTTCGCTTGTACAAGTGAATGATAGATGCATCTTTGAAATCCTGGGGGATCGTCTCTTCTTTCCACATGAGTGAGTACAGCTGATGGAGTTTCTCAGTCAGCACAGTGCCCCCATCCTTGTAGACCTCTGCTGGTATGGAGTCTGAGCCAGGTGCTTTGCCACTGGATAGCAGACGGATTGCTTTCTGGATCTCAAGAAGTGTTGGCAGATCGTCCAGTGCTTTGTTGATGGGGACTTGTGGGAGACAGTCTATGGCTTCATCATTTATGGAGGAAGGGCGATTTAAGACACTGTTGAAGTGCTCAGCCCAGCATTCGAGAATTTTCTCCCTCTCAGTGATCAAGGTATTCCCATCTGCACTGAGGAGGGGGGATGATCCTGAGGATGTGGGGCTGTAGACTTCTTTTAAGGCATCATAGAACCTCTTCATATCGTGCCTGTCAGCTTATCCCTGGATCTCATCAGCTTTGTCACTCAGCCACTTATCCAATGTTACTGGAAGTGTGCATGCTCTTTTCCATAATACACCAAATGATGACATGAATTATGAGAACTTTAAGTGCATATTTCATCTTTTATATATGTGTGTATACAAGAAAGGGATTAAGGTGCAAACAGGTCAGTGCTTATTTGATCTTAGAGATTGGAAAAAAATAATTTCCACCCTTAATCCTTAAGGCGCTGATATTAGGACCCTCAGAGTGCAAGTCCATTACTCTAGACATTTATATTATGGCACCTGTCAGGAAAGGGTAAACAATACCCTGGTGATTGATCATTGAGTAGTGTAAAAATATATGTACAGTATCAGTCCCAAAGACTTTTAGTTTCATCAAATGTTGCTTGATACACCTGTTGATCTCTTAGCCTGCAATGAGGCAGTCTTTTTGATGACTTTGCTGAAGAAAATATCTCCATGCACAAAATAAGAATCTGTTGTAAAACAATGATTTGTTAGACTTGATAATTTGATTTAAATGTGTGTACACAGATCCATTTTGTAACATAATGATGACGGGTGCAATAGCCAAGTAGTTAAAGCGTTGGACTGTCAGTCTGAGGGTCCCAGGTTCGAATCACAGTGACGGCGCCTGGTGGGTGAAGGGTGGAGATTTTTATGATCTCCCAGGTCAACATATGTGCAGACCTGCTAGTGCCTGAACCCCCTTCGTGTGTATATGCAAGCAGAAGATCAAATACGCACATTAAAGATCCTGTAATCCATGTCAGTGTTCAGTGGGTTGTGGAAACAAGAACATACCCAGCATGCACACCCCCGAAAATGGAGTATGGCTGCCTACATGGCGGGGTAAAAACGGTCATACACGTAAAAGCCCACTCGTGTACATACGAGTGAACGTGGGAGTTGCAGCAGCCCACAACGCAGAAGAAGAAGAAGAAGAAATAACATAATGATATTAACAGGTGTGTGTATGTTATTGTGTGCTTGTTTTTTGTTGTTCTTGTTGTTATTTTGGTGTTGTCAATGTAATGTTATTTATTTTTCAGTGGTATTATCACTTGATATGTTTTTGTTTTGTTTTATATTGATTGTATTATCACTAGTATCAGTCTTGTAATTTGTTTTTCCTCTCTTTTTTTTCAGGCATTTAGATTTTTTTTGGTAATTTTTTAGAAATATGTTTATCTTAAGTAATGGCCTTATGCCAAGCATTTCAGACTTTCTGACATGAATGGTTGTTTTCCAGCAGGAAATGTTATTAGCATGATTTCAGTAATAATTGCGACATGTTCATCCAAATAGTATATACTTCTGTACATGTGATATGCTTGACAGTGTGTGAATACGAATGCATGTATGCACATATTATCGCACATGGGAGAATGTGTGAGTATGCGTGTGTGGGAGGTGATTATGTGTATATGTATGTTTCACCGTATGCTTGTATGTATAGATGCATTGTGTATCATAAGCTCACAGCTGGGCCAACAGCAGAGTGAGAGCTGTATGATCAATGGTTTCTCCGCTGCAATGGGAAGTCATTTACAGCTTAGTCTTTTGTGAAGACTTTGACATTGAAATTAGGAGGCAAGATTGCACTGACTCTTTGTGCTGCAGCCTTTGGGGCTAGTTGGCCTTTTGGAACCATCCCAATGCCAACTGTCCTGAAATCCTCTTGGCCAAGAGAGTGGGCATGTAACTTGGGCAAGACACTGTCCACTATAATCAAATTCTAGCCCAGAGAGTCAGGACACCAGATGCCTCCTCAGCTGTTCAGGTGGTCATAGTTGGACACCACTTACTATAATGCAAAAAAGAAAAATTTTGTGTTGTGTGCGTGTATAGTTTCCTAGGTTCATTTTGGCATGTATATGCATTTTTTATGTAAAGTGCACCTAGAGTAGTTTTCTGAATAGAGTGCCCTTTAAGTAACTGTTATTATTATGTTATTATTATCATCTGTTCTGGCTGTGTGTGTGTGACCAGGAACAAGCTGACGATGATAGCAGAGCCCCTGGAGAAGGGTCTGGCGGAGGATATTGAAAACGAGGCTGTTCAGATCTCTTGGCCCCGCAAGAAGCTGGGAGAGTTCTTCCAGACCAAGTACGAGTGGGATATCCTGGCTGCTCGTTCCATCTGGGCCTTTGGTCCTGACGCCACAGGCCCCAACATCCTGGTGGATGACACACTGCCTTCCGAGGTCTGTGATGATTTGGCAGCAACTGCTTATTCTTGTAAAATACGCTCAATGCTCCACTTATGTCGAAGAATCACATAAGCTTACAGTTGGGCCAACCGCAAAGTGAGAGCTGTAAGATCAATGGTTTCTCCATTGCAATAGGAATTCATTTCCAGCGTAGTCTTTTGTGAAGGACTATGGCTCTCAAACAAGGATGCAAGATTGCACTGGCTCTTAGTGCTGCAGCCTTCAGGTTTCATTGGCTTTCAGGGACCATCCCAAAACCAACTGTCCTAAAGCCTTCTTGCCTTAGAGAGTGGGGATGTAACTCTCTGCTATAATCAGATTCTAGCCCAGATAGTCTGGACAGCAGTTTCCTCTCATGCTGTTCTAATGATCATAGCTAGACATGACTATCATGTGTATGGTCTAAGATGGCTGGGGAATTGAAAGATGTTGTGCATTTTGCAAGGATTTACTTGGTTCCTGTTATATATCAGAAATGAATGAGAAGTCATGGATGTGCATATTTCATAATCAAAGGGGTTTTTTTTGGGGGGTGGGGGGGGTGTTTGTTTTTTCAGACATGAACATTTTGAATTTGTGATTTATGTGTAAAAGGTTAAAAAAATAAATATGCAAAATATTTGTGACAGGTGGACAAAAATCTGCTGAGTGCCGTCAAGGACAGCATAGTACAGGGATTTCAGTGGGCCACCAGAGAGGGACCACTGTGTGATGAACGTAAGTCTTTTACAGTGAAGGATTCTTACTCTTTCTCTCTGTGTGTAAGTGGGAAAATGTGTTTATGCGCTTTGTCCACAAATGAGAATGGAAGCTGTACCAATTTTAACAGAAAGTGAAGATTGTAGTTCTTAGAATGGTGACCTGTTTGGACTTGAGATGAATTGAACAGGGCTATTCCATTTGTTGTCATGTACCCCTGTGATTCAGACACAGCCAGCACAAAATCTAAATGTTTGTGATTGCTATGCTGTCTGTGCTTTGCTATGACTTGAATAAGCAAGACAGTGTATGGAAGCATTGGACATCATGATGTATGCATATATTATAGTTTTTTGATTGACACTTTATTTTTTTTTTGTGTGTGTGTATGTTTGATATTTGTTTGTGAAATGTATCTTTTTGTGACTGATTTATGCAACTAGTATACTTTAATGATTGACACTTAATTTGTGTATGTTAGAAGATGCTTTTTTCTGCCAGTTTTTCATTTCTGTGTGTGTTTGTTTGTTGATTATTGTTTTTGAGATAAATACTTTATGGGACTACTTGTGTTTGAACAGCTATCCGCAATGTGAAGTTCAAGATTCTGGATGCCACCATTGCTGGAGAGCCCATTCATCGTGGGGGTGGTCAGATCATTCCCACCGCCCGCCGTGTGGCCTATTCTGCCTTCCTTATGGTTTGACATTTTATTTCTTAGAGTATAGGTCTTTCATTTTAACCCTCTTACCCCTTGGATGCTCAGCACTAATCACCCCTGAAATCCCCTGCCAAGGCAAATTTCTCTTGAGATTTTCGATAGTGGGTAATTATAAACATTGATTAAAAATATATTTACCTTCTTTTGTTGCACATGTTTATTTTTCCTGCATTCTACACATAATAAAGTTGCAAAAGAATTTTTGTTTCCAGGCTCATGTTGTTTTATATTTACACACAAAAAAAATAAATGTGTCAAATTTGATGGTCAGCTTTGAAAAAAATTCTTTTAATTACAGTATGATTTTCTTTGAAATAAGTTTATCTGGTCTGCAGTGACTTCTAACACATCTTTTTTCTTTCTTTTTTTTAATTCTTTTTCTTTTTTTTATGTTCTTTTCATTTTGAGGGATGGTGTGTTTTCCTGTGATGGTCGGGAGAAAAACAACAGCAAACAAACAAAAACAAACAACAAACCTACCTCACATGTAATTTCTCCATAATGAAAAGAAAAACATAACCCATATAACCAGCAAAATCAGGAAGATCATGCAGAATGCCAGTAAGTATCCGTGCAATCAACGACTGACTATATTGATTCCGACGGTCTGGTGATCAATTTATGATTTCGGAGGTCCAGCGATTGATTCATGATTTCGGAGGTCCAGTGATCGATTCACGATTTTGGAAGTCCGGTGATCAGTTCACACTCAAGTATCAACTACACTCTCAATATCGGTAAAACTCAGTCAGTGGATGTGTGGGTCACTCAGTAGGATCGACTTTTACAAAATTCTCACACAGAAATCATCTTCAGAATGATTGTTCGGATTAGGCTACTACAATCGACAGTCATCCAACTCATCTTGCAACTTTGAAACTTCAAAACTTTGGCAAAACTTTACCAGATCAGTAGTATATTCCACTGAACTAGCACAATCATGAAGATTGTGCAGAACACCAATAAATATCAGTGAAATCAAGACTGACTCTCTGACAGTATCGATTTTGGAGGTCCGGCGTTTGATTCATGATTTCGGAGGTCCGGCGATCAATTCACATTCAAGTGACCAACTTCACTCTGATTGTCAGCAAAATTCTGTCAGTCAATATCTAGGTCACTAAGTTCAATCAATTTTTACAAGATTCTAATGCAAAAATCATAAAAACGGTTCAAAGTCATCTTCAGAATTGGCATTCAGATTACGCTAAAGCTCTCAGCAATCATGAAACTCGTCCTGCAACTTTAAAAATTCACAACTTTGTCAAAATTCAAGCAAATCAGACTCTGAAAAGTGCAAAATGCATGGCAGGAAGTGCCAAAAATGAGGCTGTGAATCTCACGAGAGTCTTTGTTTATGTAAACAACAATGGCTGCATCCATATTAAGCACATGGGCCTAGTTTGCATCAGTTTGACATGGTACCGTATATGACACCAAACACGTGTTTAGACAGCGGTACCAGGCAGTTTCAGGTGTTACACTGCAAGTCGACATTGGGCAGGTTAGGTGTATAATGGTTAAAAGGCTTTTTTTTTCCTTTTCATCCACAAGTTCTGTGACAGAAAGGAGTGACTGCTGTAGTTGAGCTTGACATTCCCTCATCAGATGTTGAAGGACTGTTTTAAAATTTCTTCTATCTGTGTCTCTCTGTCTCCCTCTCCCACCCTTTCTCTCCCTCTTTGCCGATACTTCTCCCAGGCCTTAGTAATGTTACTGTCATCTCAGTCATCCTGATTTTACTCGACACAGATTCATGTTGTAACAATCTGAGTGCCAGCAGTCCAAGGGAAGCTGGCATTATTTATTCAAATGAAACGAGGCCACTCTATAGCCTGAGAAATACAAATGCTGGCAGCGTTCATCAAATAATTTCAGCAGCACTTGAAAAGATTCAATCAAGACATGGGTGATACAGAAGTGTGTGATCCCTCTTTTCTCGTTTCAGCCCATGATAAACAAGACTGGTCTGAAAACGGCTCTGATGGGATTAAAACCTTAACCACCCTAGCTGACCACTTAACACTGTGGCTTGTATGTAATCTAGGGCTGCACGGTACTTAGTCGCAGACAGCACTGTTTGGAGATGTCTTGTCTTGTCAAGTGTTTCAGATTCATTACCATGGTGACATTGGTGAAAAGATAAAAATACATAACAGCATATGATGTTGAATATTTTAACTGGCTATTTTTGGTTGATTTTTGTTGTTGATTTATTGTATCACGTTTTTGTTCTTTATCCTGTTTCAGTGTCATCCCCTTCAATAAGGGACTTGGCTTCGTCTGAATAGAATTGAAAATATATATATATATCTAGATAAAATCATTAGTGTTTGTTTGTGACCAGGCTACACCCAGGATGATGGAGCCATACTGTTTCGTGGAGGTGTTGGCACCGGCGGACTGTGTATCTGCAGTGTACACAGTGCTGGCAAAGAGGAGGTGGGAACCTGTGTGCTTGGTGAATTCTGTCATGAGAAGATCATGCTAGGTGTATTTATTATGGCAGTAATGTCCAGGCGGTGATCTGATATCTAGTGTGAATCATTTTGATCGATCTTGTTACATGAGAAGATGGCGTTCAGTTTTGCTTGCAAAGATGGAAGAAGGGGGGTTCAAAGCAAGAAATTAAAACAACAGATTTGTGTCAAAAGCAGGAATACTTGAAGCTTGTAGTGTCCAATGTGTGTGGTTGTTAGTAACTGTTGTGGTATGTTGTTATCAATGACAGTTTGAAAAGGTTTAGTATCATATTTGAGAGTGGATTTTTTTCTTGTGTTTCTTATGCATGCAGAAGGAAAGGGGAGGGGGAGGTTCCCCATCAGTCAAGAATAATGAATGATAAAGGAAGTTGAATTTTGAAATTTCAAAGTTTTCCTATTTTATGATTAATATATTTGAAAAATCAACCATTTGAACACATACATGCACGCACGCATGCATGCATGCATGCACTCTCTCTCTCACTCTCACTCACACTTACCCCCACTCATTCATTTGTTATTACAGTCAGTATTCAGTGACCTGAGGTTGGTTGTTTCAGAGGTCATGTGACACAAGATGCCCCAGTTCCAGGTTCTCCCTTGTACACCATCAAAGCTTTCCTTCCGGCCATCGACTCCTTTGGTTTTGAGACAGATCTGAGGACACACACACAGGGACAGGCCTTCTGTCTGTCCGTTTTTCATCATTGGCAGGTAGGGTCATGTGCAGTGTTTTGGTTCACACATGTGAACAGTTTGAATCTGTGTAATAACCCAGTATTTCAGTTGTCTGTGTTTGTGTTTATCCATGGTAAATTTTCACTAAATTATTTTCCCTGGAAATACTTTGTCTGCCAGCTCAAAATCTGGAATAAACACAGAAGAAAAAATAATGTTTCCAGTCACCAACCTATTGAACTGTGTTCTTTATAGCAGTCTTTTCTCACTGCAGTGTGTTACTTTTTGAAATGTGTGCATCAATTTATACCTTGACTTCTTCCTCGTGGTGCTCTAATTCCCTGTCATGATGCAGATTGTGCCTGGTGACCCATTGGACAAGAGCATCATCATCCGTCCTCTGGAGCCCCAGCCGCCAACTCACCTTGCCCGTGAATTCATGATCAAGACAAGACGACGAAAGGTGAATGAAGATCTTTTTTTTCTTCTCTCAAGCCATCTTTCTGGCATTATACCATGGCTGCTTACACTGTTTGGGTTCTTTGCTTCTGTTCTTATTGACAACAGTCAGCCTGAACTAACTGGCGACAATCTTCACCTTTTATGTGACCAGTATAAATTGAGCTTTCAATGGATTCTGCCCACTGAAAAATGACTAAGCAGAGCCTGAGTATAAATGAAGCTGCTGATGCTGCTTTTGTTCATTAGCTGCAACTTCCATACTCATTCATTCCAGTGAGTGGGTTTTAATGGTTTCATGGGGGGGGGGGTTATCCTCTGTTTTAAGCAGCCATAGCCTGTTTTCAGGGGTGTGCGTACGCTGGGTGTGTTTGTGTTTCTATAACTCACCAAATGCTGACATGGGCAACAGGATTTTTATCCAGCATACTTGATCTTTTGCAAGAGTTCACACATGCCAGACATACCAGATGGTCTGCACAATGGAGACTGAATAAATCTCCACCCTTAACTCACCAGGCACTGCCAGGATCCAAACCACAGACCTTGCAGACATGCAGGACAAAAGTCCAGTAGCAAAATCACACCCATCATGATTGAAACCTAGTTGCCTTGTTCACATCAGTGGCAGGACAGTGACAGTATAGTTCATTGGTTGTCACCATATTGCTGAGTGGCACAATAGTTGTGGTGACACAGCGCCTTTAGTTCAACATTTATCATGTTTTTGTATGTGTTGGACTCCACCTTGGGCTGAATGAATAGTCTGAGGATGCGCATTTAATTTACAGACGGATGAGTACAGATGTATTGTATTTCCTCTTTCAACAGGGTCTGAGTGAAGATGTGAGCATCAACAAGTTCTTTGACGATCCTATGTTGCTGGAGCTGGCCAAACAAGATGTCATGCTCAACTACCCTTTGTAAAAACTACAGCAGCATTGGCAGAGTCTGGATGAAGTGCTCCTGCACTGCACTGACATTGGATAAACTGCTCCTTCTCTGCACTAGCATTGAGGGTCTGTGAGGAGAATGTGACCAGAGATGTTTATTTCCACCATGGGGGTGTTTGGTTTCTCTTTTTTTTTTTCTTTTTTTTTTTTAATCTGAAAATAAAATGGACTTGAAAGTGACACAGTGACAAGAGATGTTTATTTCAACCTTGGGTGTGTTTGGTTTTTTTTGGGGGGTTTTTTTTTTTGTTGTTGTTGTTGTTGTTTTTTTAACTGAAAATGAAATGGGTTTAAGTTTGGTGTGGTAATGAGAGATGTTTTATTTCTACTCTTTTTTTCTTATGAAAAAGGGACTTACTATACTCGGTAGTATCGTATGAAAGCATGAACTGCCACACCCTGACTTGTGTCTGGTGTTGCACATTGTGCATAATGTCAGGCTGTATTGTTGAAGATTTGATTACTCTTCTGTGCCACTGTTGAATAAAATGAACGCCCCTTTTTTGGGGGGGAAGGGTGGGGGGGGTGCTGTTTAGTGAACCAGCCTTAAGTATGTATGCCAGATAGATAAACAGGAATGTGGGCTTGCAGAGCTTTCAATATTCCTGATGCTCCTAGCTCTGCTCTGAAGCTCAAATGCTCTCAAGACATTAAAAAATAGGATGGTTCAAATATTCATTAAGCATTGAGAAATAGGCTTGGCTAAGTCAAGAAATAGATGATGATATGGATACTCATATAGTGCCTGTCCTTGGTGGGAGACCAAGGGCTAAATCCATCACAAACATGGAGTCATTTGCACAAGCTTCCTACTTGGGTAGAGCCAACCGACAGCTGCCATTGGGTGCTCATCATTCGTTTCCTGTGTCATTCAATCAGGTTTCAGTCGCGCACACATATACTCAGACATTTAACAATTTACATGTATGACCATTTTGTACATTTACCCTGCCATGTAAGCAGCCATAATCCCGTTTTCGGGGGTGTGCATGCTGGGTATGTTCTTGTTATATAACCCACCACTGACATGGATTACAGGATCTTTAATGTGCATATTTGATCTTCTGCGTGCGTATATGCATGAAGGGGTTTCAGGCACAAGCTGGTCTGCACGTATCTTGACAAGGGAAATATGAAAAAAACCTACACCACCCTTTACCCACCAGGTGCTGTTAACAAGATTGGAAACCGGGACCCTCGGATTGGAAGTTTAATGCTTTTACCTCTTGGTTATTGCATTTTTTTTCAGGATTTTTTGTTGTTATTGTTGTTGTTTATTTGTTGGTCCTTTAATACCTCTGATGGGTGCTTAGGGTGGTGGTATTAAATATTGATAGAAGACCTTATTCCTCTTTGTTATGGAGTACCAAGTTGATTATGTGGCTGTGGGTATCGACTGGTTCAGAAGCATTCTGACAAATTGAACAGACTGGTTGGTTCAAGAATTTTGGAAATGTTCAGCTTATGATACAGCTCGCAAAAATGATGGGAGAACTGAGCGGAGAGCCTCTTGATGATTTAACCAACTGGTACTCCGGCAATTCTAGAAACTGTTCCACAACACATTTATCAGTGATTGCATCTTCTGGCGGTGGTTAATCCACAAAGATGATGTTTAAACTGGTTTGATCAAAGGGCAGTGTCGCCTGACAAAGTTCAATTGACAGGTGCTGAAGTAGAATCCAAAATGACATGATGTAACAATATAACTAGGGTATAGAAGTCACTGAAACTGGCCTTTGTGGTGACAAAATGTGTCTGCTCAGTTGTCAAGAATTGGCTCATGAAAGATAAGTGACATGGGATGCAGCGATAGAGAGGCTAAGGTTCCAAATGACAGATACTGATGGCATGTGCACTGATCAGTGCAGTTGTGTCTTGCACTGTACCAGAACTTGTATTTCCCATCAGGGCAGTCAGCTGATCACAAACGTGGGTGATGCATTCATATCAGATGCCTGGTGAAAAGAATGATACTGGCTGTGAATGACGACCTAAATCAGAATTTTGACGAATAATACAGTTTTCCTTTAGAATTTTTTCTTTTAAGAATGCATGCTTTAAATGCCCTGAAATAGTTTATTTTAAATGCTACCCAGAATTAGGTTCTTTTAGATGCCCTGAATTGTTTCAGCAGTGAAAACAGTTTTTTCCATTCCTTTTGTAGATAATGTCTAAGGCAAAATAATTTGTTGTTGTAATGATCAACAAATAGATAAGAATATATATATATATATATATAAAAGAAGAAGAAACAAAGTACTCATGCATGACACCTCTACCCAATAAACGCATTGAAGAATTTTCAACTCAGTAAACATGAGAGACCATGCCATCTCAAACCCCTGTTGAACTGCCACAAAATATTGTCACCTATCTATTTCCATGTTCTGAGGTATCTGCTGGTGTTCCCAGGCCTAATGGAAATGCACGGCACTGAAGCTGAAAAGACACTTTAAATTTAGATGAATAAATATTTCCTCCCTGTATTTTTCTTTTAGGAGTTGGGACTTAAAATTGTTAGGGTGTCATCAGGTTTTCCAAATGTACAGCTCAAATAAATATGCTTTTAAGTTCACTGCATCTTGTTTATTGTGAGTTTTGTACTGTCAACATGCTATCTCTACTTTTGGTGTGATTGTGATTATTGGTTTCTGATGCGATGTCTTCTGCTCTTGTGTGATTTCTGCTCTGCGCCATCTGACTCTTCACATCATGTTCTTTTTTATTTGATCAGGAATGTTTTTCAATTGATTATCCTCATCCACAGAAAATTTCTGTTGATTTTTGTTCTTTGTTCTTGGGCATTTTTACTTAAAAGTTTTAAATCAGCAGGCAGGCTTTTTCATGTCTGACCATCTTACTCTGCCATGTCGGCAGCCTTACTCTGATTTCAGGAGCGTTCTTGCTCGGTACGTTCATGTTTTTCCTGACACACCAAATGCTGATGCTGATTACAAGATTTTCAAATTTTTATACTTCGGTTGAGTCACCTCCAAACAGTCTAAGTTACTGCACACAACATGTGTTGTCATGTATTGAGACAATTTGGGAATGAAAGTGTTCGCACAATTCAGAATAGGTATGCTGCCTGTTCCTTATGCTATTATGGTCAGTTTGAGTAACTGTTGTGAATCATATAGCTTGAAATCGTGTATGATAGTCATAGACCTGATAATCAAATTATGGATGACAGATTTCTTTTCTTTTTCTTTTCAACGCCTTTGTGATAAATGGAATATTACTAGAAACTGATTATATTTTGGGCTGTCTAGAATATTTTAGAAAACCGTAGAGAAATTCCCATTAACGCAATATCTTCCTCTTGCATGTTTTTGTTCAGGTAAATAAATCTGTTTCAACTTATAGAACCCTGCTCCCGAACATTTCTCTGGCATCAACATTTGTCTCATTAAAACAGTTTTTACATTCCTACATACGCATAAATCGCAAAGAAAGGGAACCAACTTCTACAGGATAAATTTCCACATGTGTCCACACATATTAATATTTTGAAGGAAAAATGGTATATTTAAGGAACAACAGAATATTTTCTGTGTTCATTGCACATCAGTATGGCATGGAAGGCTGTAAACTCCCTAAGGTTGAACGGGTTTAATTTGCTAAATATGTCCAAAAGCTGGAGACATTGTTCACCCTGCACTAGAACAAGTGTGTGTGTGCATTTTGTTTTGTTTTCCTCAGACCATACATGGGACCATCATACTGATTTAAGATAACCAATATATATATGTATATATATATATATATGTGTGTGTGTGTGTGTGTGTGATTTATTATTGTAGCATTCAGTGTATACATGAATTCCCACAAACAGTCCAGTGATTGTAGCTCAAAGTGATCCTTGGACAGTCTTGACAAGCAGGTATAGAGGTCTCATAAGTAGCTGTAAAATGTATGCCCAGTGTCTGTGCATGCTGGTGGGTTCTACACATACACTATTCCTGGTGCTAAAAAGATAAAACTGTCATATAAATGAGAAAAGCCAGATGTCATTCGAACGCCCAATAGGTGGAACGTTGCATAGACTTGTCTTTTGAAGCGATACAGTATGCTTTGATGGATCTGAAGGCTTGACTTTTCATATAATCAACAATGCAAGACAACATATATATAGATATATATAATCAGCCAGGCAAGACAATAACAAGTTCTTTATTTTCCTTGTTAATTAGGGTAATAGATGAGGAAAGAACAACCTCCCCCCAATTTTCTTCCAATTCTGAGAAGGGAGGAGGAGTTCTATACGGACATAGGGCCAAAATCTCCCCCATACACACCCCTGGCAGGAGAGTGTATGTGGTCATAAGGCCAGAATTGCTTCACTCCTCTGATTTTGGAAAGAGAAGAATGTGGGAGGGAGAGTGGGGAGTCGAAATGGGCATAAGGCCAGAATCCACCCCACCCCACTTGTAAATACTCTTTGCACAAGAAGTACATATCAAATAGGGTGGGGACAGGGTGAGGGGGGGGGGGATTCAAACATTAGTCCAGAATCACTCCACCCATGTTCTATTTACACTCCCCTGGAGTGATTCTTACTCGCCACTATCATGTCTGTATTGCCCGGCAGGTGAGTTTAGGCACATGCCCAGACTCACTCCACCTTTATGACAGGGAGGTGGAAATAGGCATGAGCCTACATCTGCCCCATGTGGTGTTTTTGGACCGTGCCCAAAATGACTCCACGGGGAGTGGTTTTGGAACAGGGGGCGAGGGGAGAGTGATTCTGGTTCAGGTCTAGAATCACTCCTCCCTCAAATTCGGTCGCAATGTGTTTGAAATGGTGTGTATTGTCATTTGGGACAATTTGAGAACTTTGAGGCAGGAGGTCAGAGGGGATTTGGACCATAGGGGGGCTCTGGATTTACTCCCCGGGGGGGGTATTTAGACACAATACCCATGCCCACCCCCTCTCGTGAGAGTGACTGATTTCAGTAGGAGAGTGGTTACGGATCATTACACTGGTTCAGCATGGGTCTTTGCCACAGTCCCCTCCAGCCCCCCTCCCCCTACCCCCAGCAACAGTGACCGGTCCCAAACAATTGGCCTGCCCACAGCACAACAGGGAATTTTGCTCGCAGTGCAGTCACCTTTACCTCCCCCCACATCTTGTCCCTGAGCCGCGCTGAGCAGGAATATGCCTGGAAAAGAAATAGCTATGCTGAAGTTTTATTCCTTCCCACGCCATACTGTGCATAAACTACAACACTCCCAATTAGTTTAGCAGAAGTAACTGATCTCGGCTTGTCCAAGTGACGCTAAGTGAATGGTTGATACATCTGTTATTCACATTCTGATTAGCTACCATTCAAAATCTGCTTTGTTTCTTTCCACATTAGGTGAGGGGACGATACAACTCTGGGCATGTTAGCCCGCTCGATCAAAGATAACATTAAAATTACTTTTCCTCCCACCCCACACTAACATCCCAGCTGTGTGTGTGAAGGGGAGGTGGGGCAACTTAAAAGACAGACCACCACACGGGAAACGTTCGACATACCCACATTAGCATAATTTTCAGACATGTTGACATAGATCTACATCACATGGCTATTACCACATCAACGTAACTGCAGGCACGGCAATGTTTCACAGCTGGGCCCGGTGACTGAGCAGTCTCACTGAAGTCATGAAGTTAGTGACGGTGGCGGTGGGTTGGGAGGAGGAAGGGTGACGTGGTGGAGGCACAACCTCAAGGGTGACGGAGTCAGTGGTGAGGGAGATGAGAAGGGGGGGTGGCGGTGAAGGGATAGTGGAGGGAAGAGGGACAGGGTTGGTGTGGTGTAGGTGACACTTCCTGCACACTGTAACATACATAAACAGGAAGCAAAGCCTTCAAGACTCACTTGTGCTTCGCGCTTTATCAAGTAAAGTAATCATGCAGAGAAAAAAAAACAAAGGTTAAAAAAGTGCTCTGTATCAAATGTGATATATAAAATAAGCTTTGGAGAAAAAATCTTTTAAAAATAAATAAATAAATAGATAAAGCATGTGAGCGAACCATGCATGTTCAGTTCCGATGCAAGAAGACTAATCCCCAAGGCTGGGCCGGGCACGTATCTGACGTCAAATGATTAAATTTGATACTTAAGGCGACGGGTGCAATAGCCGAGTGGTTAAAGCGTTGGACTGTCAATCTGAGGGTCCCGGGTTCGAATCACGGTAACGGCGCCTGGTGGGTAAAGGATGGAGATTTTTACGATCTCCCAGGTTAACATATGTGCAGACCTGCTAGTGCCTGAACCCCCTTCGTGTGTATATGCAAGCAGAAGATCAAATACGCACGTTAAAGATCCTGTAATCCATGTCAGCGTTCGGTGGGTTATGGAAACAAGAACATACCCAGCATGCACACCCCCGAAAACGGAGTATGGCTGCCTACATGGCGGGGTAAAAACGGTCATACACGTAAAAGCCCACTCGTGTGCATACGAGTGAACGCAGAAGAAGATACTTAAGGCAATGTTGACGCTTTCTTCTTCTTGAGAAAAGTAGATGTGGTTGTATTGGACGTAATAACGCCGTTTAAATCATGTTTTTTGTGTTTTATTATATCTCGATTGTTTGTTTGTTTTATTATTTCGGTGGTAAAGAGACGTTGTCATCCCTTCAAGCAAATCTCAAGACGGTAGGTTTCTAGATCTGAACAAACCTGCCTTCAAAGGATTGAAAGAAACGATGATTCAATTTTTCTTTTATGTTCATTCCAGTTAATTGAGTGTCCACTTTAGAATATTTATATGCAGTAAACACGTCGATGGTGTGGTTAGTATCACTGTAAGTGTATGTGATATCGATGCTGTCTCTTAGGTTGTTGGAGCCAAAATGATCCAGGACTTTAAGAAAATGCCCATGGTACTCAGCCGTACTCAGTCCTTCCTCCACACATGCTAGTGCCCTCCGGCAGACTTAATTCCAAAATTACTCATGATTGACGAGCGCTGGCAATAGCCGAATGGTTAAAGCATTGGACGGCTTTCAGCTCTGAGCGTCCCGGGTTCGAATCTCGGTACCGGGCGCCAGGTGGGTAAAGGGTGGAGATTTTTCCGATCTCAGTCCCAGGTCAACATATGTGCAGACCTGCCGCGGGCTCATAGTGCCTGAACGAACCCCCTTCGTGTGCCAGTGTGTACTGTACGCACACAGAAGATCAAATACGCACGTTAACGTGAAAGATCCTGTCATCCATGTCAGAGCTCGGTGGGTTACTGGAAACAAGAACATACCCGACATGTACACCCCCGAAAACGGAGTATGCCGGGCTGCCTGCATTGTGGGGGTAAATAAACAAAATGGCTGGCCCTTAATACACGTCAGTAAAACTGATGTTATATGTCTGTCTGCCGGATTGTGTATGTCAGTGTGCGTCAGTGCCACACATCTAGCCTGAAATCTGCTGTACTTAGGTAGGCAGCCTGTTGTGCAAATGACCCCGTGTTTGTAAAGCGCTTAGAGCTTTGTCTCCGACCGAGGATGAGTGGGCGCTGTATAAGTATCCGTATCGTCAATCCGAATCAATTTAAAAAAAAATTAAAATAAACATTTTATTTTCTGAATGGCTAACCTAAAGCATTTTATAGAATATGTTATCATGCAAAGCAAAGCTAGGTTTGTATACAAAGGCAAACCCAAATATTTCTACGCTTCAAAATGCGGGACGATTAACAAAAGAGTGCTTCAGAGTGCTCCTCCCACTTTCAGCCAGTTGCCAGACGCCGCTACATGGGTTCCCAATAGCTCAGAGGTATACAGCAAGTGGTCTAAGGGAGATAATTCAACCTTTCCGTGTCGTCTCTCCGGAAGAGGAACATTTCTGTTGCATATGAGAGGTAAATTTATTGTTCTCTCACATATGGATGTTAAACTATCTCATATCTGTTATTGTCCTCAAGGACACTGGAAAGGAAAGTAAATATTTGATGAATTAAGCATTGCTGCAGGTGTAAGTTCTGAGACAGTAGAGAAACGGGCAATGGTGGAAATATAATTATTTGCCTGCACCTGGAAGAATTATTGGACCACTCTTTGTCAACATAAAACCTAATGATACTTATCAAATGGATCTGCTGTATTTACTTCTTGACACAATCAGGAGAAAGGGATGCAAGTATGCTCTACCTGACGTGATGTGGCTCGGTCTAGGTATACGGTAAAGACGCAAAGCTACAAACTAAACAGTGTGTGTGTGTGTGTGTGTTTATTTACATCTATTTGCTTATTTGTTTAGTTATCTATTATCATTGTTATTGTTTTCTGTATTTTATTTATTTATTTATCTATTTGCTTTCTTATTTTCAAATTTATTTTTAGGTTTATCTATTAATTTTCATCAATTTATTCATCAATTTGATGATGTCCTTTCTTTGTTTATGTATCCCCCTTTTTATCTCAAGGCCTGACAAAGCGTGTTGGGTTACGCTGCTGGTCAGGTATCTGCTTAGCAGATGTGGTGCAACGTACATGGATTTGTCTGAACGCTGTGACACCTCCTTGGGTAACTGCACTGAACTGATTAAAACAACATGTAGTTATTCATCTTACTCATATCATCAGTTTATGCTGTTATCCATTTAACTTTTGATAGTGTCAGTGGTAGATATTGAATGTTTGTTGTTAATTCGTTCAACAGGTTAACTGCTCTGTTGCTGGATGGAAACTTCAAGTTAGAATGCAAAAGTGATCACCTCTGTCAGCACGATTACGTGTGTGCCGTAGATAGCACGGGACAAATATTTTGGGAAAACACAATTACAAAAATAACAACGGGAATATCCAAATTGTTTTTCAGAAAACAAACGGGAAATCCTAAATGACGAGAAAGTACCAGCTGTCCAATGAGCTGCTTTACTTTGTCAGTCTTTTCTATATTACTGCCATTTGCCGCAAGGTTCTTGCCTCGCACGTAAAGCAAGCTGTGAGGAGTCAACTTCAACTAATATGATAACAAAAAAGAAGGATCTTTCCAAAACTTTCTTTTTAGCGGTGTGCCCAGTGGTGGAAGAAGATCGAAGCGCCCTCAGGCGCCATCATGGAGGCGTCGCGGATGGACCGTGTGCAGTTGACAAGCCATTGCCTCGTCGTCTGGGGTTTATCAACAGTCACTGATCCTACGGAAACTGCCCGGTCTATTGTCCAACTCAGCGAAACTCAAGTTCTCCAGATTGCCCCAAGCGCTGCAGAGGAATCAACCTGGATCATACTTTTATCTTCCCCAGAAGGTAACCATGCATGTATGACTTCCTGTTCAGTACGTACTTTCGTTGTAACTTACCAACATGTTGCAATGGCTAACTTGTCGACCTACAGGCTTCCACACTATCAGTGTTGATAAGATAATCAAATCAGACCAGTACGGAAAGTTGTCATGGTCAGAGTTAGTGCAAAAACTGGATGCGTATCATACACATTGACTTACATACCAACTTTCAGTCGTCCGACTTCTCAAGCAAAGGGCATGTAACCATGCAGTGAACACTCACTTATCGCCGTGCAAAAGTTTTCTTGATCGACCCCCTCGTTTTTGCACATTTTGTTATTAACAACAGGCCAAAAGGTTTGATACCGTGAGTTTAAAGATCCTATATGGGGATACCCAAACCGGAAAGGATTGCTAGCATCAATAGAAAGGGTGCAAAGAAGAGCTACAAAATTATTAAGTGAACTAAAAGACATGGATTATGGAGAAAGGCTGAGGCAACTGGACCTTCCATCACTGAAATATAGACGATATAGGGGAGATATGATCCAAGTATACAAAATCATATGCAATTTAGATGATCTAAGAGTGGAAGATTTCTTTGAATTTAACACTGTTGAAAAAACACGAAGCTCTAGCAAAGATATATACCCAAAACATACTCGATTAAATGCCAAAACATACACTTTTACTAATCGCGTTATAAAATGGTGGAACCCACTAACAGAACTAACCAAAACAGCACCAACTCTTAACCAATTCAAGAATCTTCTGGACGCTGATATAAATGTAAAGATAAAAAAGTATGAATATGATTATTAAATTACTCGTAGGAAAATTACTGCATGCAATGCAGACACTACTCAATGTTGACGAAAAAGAAGGGACATTAAAAAGGCCGCGAGGCCTACTTCGTCCCTATTCTATACCTATACCTATACCTACCTATACCTATACCTATTATCACTATAAGTGATTTCAGCAGCCCCGAGATTGATTGGGAAATGAAACATGCACCTTGGGACCCAGCGAAGATGTTCCTTGAAAGAATGAAAGATATGTACTCATCTGTTTCGGGCACTGAAAGAACCAACTCACTTCAGATGACTACATGCAGACAGTGA
Organism: Babylonia areolata; assembly: GCF_041734735.1. Taxonomy (NCBI): domain Eukaryota; kingdom Metazoa; phylum Mollusca; class Gastropoda; order Neogastropoda; family Buccinidae; genus Babylonia; species Babylonia areolata. The sequence goes on from NC_134877.1 coordinate 40,428,743, forward strand.
AAAACCGTTGATTGATGATAATAATGATGATGATAATGATGATAATAATAATAATAATAATGTGCATAAACTGCATTTGTTAAGCGCTTACCCTGTGGCTCAAAGTGTTTTTGACAGTACACCTATTATAAATAAGAAACATGAATATGAAATAAAATAAAAAGATTTGATACAACCAGTTAAAAACAGCGTAACATCACTCACGACTGACACATCTCTCTCAACTCATTCCCATAGTAAAATGTAAAGATACAAAACTCACACAGCTCTTTCACTTCACCCACATAAAATTAAATATCAAGATACAAACTTGCAAATATTAACATCAAAAAGTGTAACAATGCTTACGACTCACCCCCAACCCCCCAAGCCCCTCCCCCGCACCTCCCCTCTCCCTGTCCCCCCATCTCACCCCAGCACCCCAGCCCAACCCTCACATAAACACATTGATGCACACACATCAAAATAGTTTGGGGAGAGAATGATCTATTGTTGAAATGACTTTGATAACCTTGTATTCTTTCCTTATGTGGGAAAGAGCCTCATAGCTATATATCAGTGACTTCGGGTAAAGTTCAAAATGAACAAGTACAGTGGGTTTAAAAGTACATGTGGAATGGTGGTAACTATGAGGGGGTGAGAAAATTCCTTGACTGCGTGGTCTGGAAAAACATGTAGACAGAGGAACTAAACACTAATCAATATTGGAGTCTAATTTTAAAAGAATAATAAATGAGTGCAAAGAAAAGTCTACCCCATGCAATTAAGTTTCACCAAGTACTCTCTATTCAAGTGGATGTCTGTTCCACAAACTCTACTTACATAGACAAAATCAGTTTAAAGTTAAAATCTTAAAATCTACAAGAAATTCAGGACTAAGGAAAACTGTTATACATACGCATATGCCCAAAATCAAGTGAAATGGGTCATGCGTAAATCAGCAGAACATCATGGAATATTGGCTAAAGATATATATTCTAAAATATCCCCAAAATATGTTGAGTATATCAAATCTCATCAGGTCAGATGGAACTTTAATGGGCAGTAAAAATGAGTAATCAAGAAAAGGCTGGGGTGTTGAATAATTTTTTCACAAGTGTTTTTACCAGGGAAGACATTGACTATCTCCCACACATTATATGCATACATACATACATGCATACATCTTTCCATCCATCAGTCTGTATAATACCATCTTAGATGAACAGACTATAAATGAATGAATGAATCGATTCCATCCATCCATCAATCCTTCTGTGTAGACTGTATCACTCTTTAGGCATTCAGGATGTCACTGATGCTTTGATAAAATCTTATCTCAGTGAACATAGAATGTGTTAGTAAATGGCCTATATTTACATGATACATTCTTAGAATATAGAGTTCCACAAGCCACAAGGCTCTGTGTTGGGACCTATCTTGTTTATCATGTATGCAACACAAGTCTTTCAAAATAATGATCATCACTGTTTATTTCATGAAAGTTTTGCTGATTACACACAGTTTTACCAGTCAAGCACAATTGTTGATATCTATCTACACACACACACACACACACACACACACACACACACACACACATATATATATATATATATATATATATATATATATATATATATATATATATATATATATATATATATATATATTATATCCTTCTATCTAGACTACATCACTCTTTAGGTATTCAAGATGTTGCCCATGCTTTGATAAAATCTTACCTTTGTGACCGTAGACAGATGGTATTAGTATATGGTCACCTGACACATTCTTGGAATATAGAGTTCCACGGGGTTCTATGTTGGAACCTACCTTGTTTATGATGTATACAACACCAGTTTCTCAAAATATTTATGATCACTGTTTATCACATGAAAGTTTTGCTGATCACACACAGTTCTACCAGTCAAGCACAATTACAATTTCAATTACTGAAATGTATCACTTGATTTTGAAAAAAAATCTGCATCAGTTTAATATGACTTAAAATCGTGGATTACAATATTGAAACTGCTGTTTACTGATGAAAAAACCCAGAAGTCTTGTTAACTGCCCCTCCTAAGTTTAAAAAACAACCCTTGCTTCCAACCATGATCAGCATTATTGCTGCTGACATTAAAATTTCATCTCTGTTCATAGTTTGGGTATCATTTTTTATCAGATCCTATCTTTTAAAGAGCATAATTCAAATGTTTGCAGGATAGCATATCTTGAACTTGGGAGAATAAACACCATCCATCACTATTTGTGTATAAAAACCATCCATCACTATTGGTCTGTATAGATGCAACCGAAACTCTTGTCTGCTCTCTTGTTCACTCCAGGCTTGATTATGACAATGCTGTCCTTTTATTTCTAGCACCCCAAAGTATACCTGTTTCACAAGCTCCAAAAGGTTCAGAACAATGCAGCACAGCTGATTCTGAAATTTCTCAAATGTCAACATACCACACTTCTGAAATCCTTAATTACATTGGGTCCCCATTCAGTCCAGCATGTCATATAAACTCTCTTCAGTCATATTTTCTTCTCTTATTGACACTGACCCTGAATTTCTCTCTGATAATTGCATTAGTACAACCCATCTCAAAATCTCTATTCTTTTACTTATAATTATTCTATGTGTTCCATCTGTCAGAACAAAATCCTTTGGTTAATAATGTACTTTTTCCTTTCAAGGTCCAACCATCTGGAAGTCCCCTCTGTCTAATATTAAATGCTCCACTTCCACAGCCTCTTTCAAGTCTTCTCTGAATATCCATCTATATCTAAGCAGCGCTGATATCTTTGTCCACCACAGCTGAACTGTGTCTTATTCATGCTATGAATGGTATGTGTGTTTGTAAGCAAGTTGGACGAGTTACGTCATGATGTCTGTTTGAAGTTTGTGTCAGCTGATTTATTATTATTGTTGTTGTTGTTGTTGTTTGTCCTTTATACTATTATAGTCAACAAGTTGTGTACATGTAAAGTTCTTTGAGCTTTATTTTAGAAAAGGGGCTGAATAGATTGATGAATATCGGGTGTCCCCAAAAAAGTGAACAGCTTTTTGACAAGTATTTTCTCAGTGACAGAGAAACCAAATTCATTAAAAATTTTCACACAGTAACTTTAGGGTATCATCAACAAGTCTGTAAAATATCTAAAAGTTCGGACGCCTGGTATTTTTATGGCATTTGATAATTCACATTTTCCAAAGTCCCACATTCATAACTTTTGTTTCCATGCTTGGGAATTAATTTAGAAGTGCCGTGACCCACCTTTGTTTGGCATCCCCCTCACCTTGTGTGTATTGTTTGTGTGTGTGTTTGTAGGGGGCAGGGGGGTGTTAATAGTTTTCAATGAAATTTGGTATCTTGTGTTCAGTTTTTCTTTTTTGATATTTACATGTTCTATTTGTAAACGCCTAGGGCTTATTTTCAAGATAAGCCGTAAATGCTAATAATAATAATAATAATGTGGCTTGATGATATAACACCCAACAGCCCAAATGATAATGTAGGTAGCAACAGATATAATCATATGTAGTTTGTTTTTAGGGTAGACAGTATCCGGGTTTCTCGGGAAAGAGTTGTTATTCGCTTTCTCAAAAACGGCTAAATGTGCACCATTCCTCAGGAATCATCTGACGCACTGCTATCAGATTTTAAAATAGATTGGGATTTCCCGATTGCTAAATATGGCTTACTTTTCGACCGACCAATCGATTTGTAGTCAGTGGGCACAAAGACGTCAATGAAATCACGATTCGGCACTGCTTCCATCCGCCCGCTCGTTGTCGGTGTTTGTTTTGTCTTGTTTGTTTGTATTTGATGACATCGTTACTAGCGTGATTAGCAGTTCAAGTTCCCACCTATTTGCTTTGGTCCCATCTCTCACGCTCATCCCATACTCAATCACCCAACCACGACAGTCCCAGTCTCAACCAAAACCACGGGCTCTTTCGACATATTGATCCAGACCCAGATACACAAGGCAACAAAAATCCATTTGGCAACGATACATGGATTGGTGTTCCGGCCAATTATGATTGAAGAGAAAACTAACAGGAAAGAGTGGTTCTACATGCATATGTTAATTCGAGTCTCCAGTCTCTGTTGATTTTATCCCAGTTGCTTTTTTAGTTCTTAATAGTGGATAATAATGATAATGTTAATATCTTATTTTTATATAGCGCTATAATGCAAGCATAAGCAAGCTCTAAGCGCTTTACAATCCAGTACCAAAAGTGAAACAAGAAAGCATATGAAAAGTAGTAGAAACATAAAACAGATTCATTAATATTACAAAAACACAATGCATAAAACTCACACAGTAACATACTCTCAATACTAGCTACAGTTGCTACACTTCTTCTTCTTTCTTTAAACATCCACCATCATCATTTTGATGGTTCTGATGTGTATAGAACTGGGGGGTTTCCACTAACTGGGTTGTTATTTTGTAGGACTGGTAGTTAGGGACTTGTGGGGTGGGGTGGGGTGATGGTGGTAGAGGAAGGGTGCGGGGGGTTGCTGGTCGGTCAGATTCGGGACTTGAAGCACTCCACCAATGTTGAGGAGATAACCTCTGGAGGCAGGCTGTTCCAGTCCCTGACAGTCTTTGGGAAGAAGGAATACTTCCTTAGTTTGTATTGCAGGCTGGGAAGAGATACATCTCCTTGTGTGACTGTCTTGTGGACCATGTTGTGGAACACAAACACAAACACACACACACAGACACACACACATGACTAAATGGCTGAGATAACAGCAATTTTCCCTTAAAATACATACATGTAAAAAGGAGTATAATTGTAATTTGCATGCCATAGATTTGGTAAAAATTGAAAAATAAAGTTTTGGATAGAAAAGTTAATTGGGGTAAAAATTGGCAGTCATTCTCCCTTTTGAACCACACCATCACCATCCATCAACCCACCCCCATTCTCTCCACTCACCCATCACACACACTCACATTGCCATGAGCCTGGGACAACAGCACTATTCAAGTTATGATAAGTATTTTTTAAAGAGATAAGTTTTAATATTTGCTTTCAAGGTAGATAGATGAGTTGTTTGTCTGAGAGCAATAGGCAGAGAATTCCAAGTTGTTGGGCCGAAGATGGAAAATGACCTCTTTCCACAGGAGTTAAGGAAGTATTGGGGAACAGTTAGCTGGGAGGAGTCAAGATATCTCAGTGTTCTGTTTGGCAAGTACGGGTTAACACACTCAGAAAGATATGAGGGTGTGGTATCACAATTCAGGCACTGAAAGCATAGACAGGCAACTTTATATTCAATTCTGGCTTGAACAGGCAACCAATGAAGTGTCGGCAGGAGAGCAGTGGATGATGAGAATTTGAGGTCTTTCATTTTATGTTTACCAAAAAGAGTTTGCTGAAAAAGATAAAGAGCCTTGATCATTATTGTTTATATTTGACATTTGGTTTGTTTTCAGATCAGGTCAAGTGCAAACAAGCATTGAAAAGATGTGAAAATATTAAAGTACGTCATCCTGGAATTAATGATATTCCAGACAGCACCACCTGGATTGACGTAAGACAGGTAAAGTGGATAATTTACACAGTAGCTTTTCCCATGAAATCCATTACTGCAAAGAGATGTCTGCTGATAAAGAATCTCTCCCCCTCTCACACACCTAGCTAGTTGTCATTCCTGGTATGTGCACACACACACACACACACACACACACACACACACACACACACACACACTGTGTTTTTGTTAGTTTATGTGAGACTAGGTGACATTCTAATATTATATGTGTTTCTCGGCATGCTACAAATGTACTTTATCCTGCCTGGAATAATGGCATAAGAAGACAGTACCCAACATTTTTCAACAAAAGGAAAAGGTGTGCAGGCAGTCACTGTGCAGTGGTATAGGATGCTGTTGTGTTAAGTCATCTGAATTACAAACCTTTAAACAAAATCACACTGAAATAACTTCATCCAAACTGGTTATGTTACAAGCCATCATGGCTGGTCAAAGATGTCACGCACTTCTAACTTTGTTATTTGTCATTGATCAAAAGGAAAATGACTGTGATGCTTTTTGTTGTTTCATTTCATTTATTTTCATCTGAAACAATCAGGTAAATGATGGCATCTTAGACATTTTGTAATTTTTAGCTTACCCAGAAAATAATAGTGTGTGTGTGGTTGTACAAGCACTACTGACGTTACTGCCTCTAGGGTCCTACATTACAGACTATCTTAAAAGCAAGAGGCTGGCCTGCAGAATCAACCTTCACATGTTTTATACAAAAGAACTCCAACGACAAACATCAGTCAGACATGGCTTGAACCTTACTTGCACAGATGGTAAAGAAGATCTATGTTAAGCTTTTATTTCTTTGCATTATATTGTCATGCTCACAAACGACTCCAAAAATTGATTGGACAACCACAACTGATACATGCAATACCTACCCACAAAATCAAAGTAGAAGGAGGAATTTTGTTTAATGTTCCATCACACATATTATCGGTGATTGAAGACATTTTGTTAGAGTATTGATACATACATTTGAGTATTATCATTAAAGAGGAGGGGGAGGGGGTTGAATGGTGAGTTGGGGGAAACTGGGTAGGGGGGTGGAGTTTGAAACAAATACAATTACAGAAAATTACTTTATGGACTTTATAAAAGAGAATTTGTTAATTTAACAAGTGAAACAAATGATAATAAATGCAAAAAGTAAAAAATATCAACGGTCTCAGTTACTTGTGGTGACACACTTTTGTGCAGGTAAAACTTCATCAAATCACAGTAAAAAATTATATGCTTAATCTTTCACATTGCTGAAGCATATGCACTTGACTTCAGAGCAATATAATTTAGTCTGTGATGAATTAGATAATAGTTTGAAAATTAAACTTAAAATTTGTATGCGAATCAGACCAAAGTCTGAGAAAGTCCACTGATTAGGTTTAAGAGTTGAATGAAGCACCTTTTAGTCTCTTTCTAGGATATTTCCTTATTTCCTTGTATATGACAATGGGAAATATACTTTTAAACTACCTGTATAATTGTTTGCTCCCCTTTTTGCTGCTCTGTCTGCTTGGTCATTATAAAGGAATCCACTGTGGGACGGTTTCCAATAAAAATCAACATTTGCACCTTTCATAGATATGGAGTGTAATAAATACCTAATTTCAAACAATAAATCTTCTCTCTGATTATTCTCAAAAATGTGCAAAAGTAAATCAAAGTATTCTTTTGGAACTTACCAACCATTGAGGACTCATCAGCAGGCAAACATGGTTTGTAAGCCTTGTGAGTGCCCTTTGGATAAAATGGCCACCACTTGCTTCAGCTGCAGTCAAATGCTGTGCCTCCTTTGGAGAGGTCCTAGAGAGCTCCAGGAACCAGCTGGCTGCTTAGGTCTGTCTTTTTCATCATCTGTTTCAGGAGTAAACTTCCAAATCTGACAGTTTCTTCTCACAGCAGCCTTTCACTTTCATTCCTTTGTTTGATCTGGCTGAAACCTGAGAATTTCTGAAACAGTCAGCAGATACCATTTTATTTGCAGTTTGGATAAGTAGCTGCAGGTTATCAAATCTTTGAATAAGTCACCAAACTCAGTGCCTGTGTTGTTTTGATGAAGAAAAGTTTAATGGTGGATATCAGGTGATTGCACTCTCTCTCTCTCTCTCTCTCTCTCTCTCTCTCTCTCTCTCTCTCTCTCTCTTGGGAATTGAGCTCTTCAGTTGATCAATCTCACCAAACAAAATCTGTGTCTGTCTGCCTGTTTGTGTGTGTGTGTGTGTGTGTGTGTGTGTGTGTGTGTGTGTGTGTGTGTGTGTGTGTGTGTGTGTTTCAGAGTTGTGCTGAAGCTGATAATGACTCCTGTCTGCCACTGGAAGAACAGATCCACAGTCAGAGACATAATGAACAATATGCTCAACAATCTTTCCGTAGGGAATCTGATGCAAGCCATGTCTATCTGCCCAGAGATCCACCTCATGGTGATGCTGGACTGTACAGAGAACACATGCAGGGCAGGAGGCATGATGCACTATACTCTAGATTCTCTTCTCAGGGAGAATCTGACACAAGCCACTTTGGTCTGCCTTCTGACTATGGTGAATACCAGACTGACCTGAGACCGCAGACAGGACACTTTGAAAGTCCATACCCAGAAATGAGATACACAGGACGAGTACAGACTGCAGAGCCATCTCGTCATTTCAGAGGTGATGGTGGAAGCAGTCATGTATATTATCATGACACCAGGAATTCTTCAGAGTTTGGTCAACAGAGGCCAAGAGAGACTTCCCAATATTTCCAAAGCACAAGGGATTCTTCAGAATTTGGTCAACAGAGGCCGAGAGAGACTGTCCCATATTTCCAAAGCGCAAGGGATTCTTCAGAATTTGGTCAACAGAGGCCAAGAGAGACTGTCCCATATTTCCAAAGCACAAGGGATTCTTCAGAATTTGGTCAACAGAGGCCGAGAGAGACTGTCCCATATTTCCAAGGCACGAGGGATTCTTCAGAGTTTGGTCAACAGAGGCCAAGAGAGGCTGCACCATATTATCAAGACACCAGGTATTCAGAGTTAGGTCAGCAGAGGCCAAGAGAATCTTCCCCGTATCACCAAGGCAGCAGGGATTCTTCAGAGTTAGGTCAACAGAGGCCAGGACAGACTGCAGCCAGCAATCGACCATTCACTCAGGCAGACAGAAGAGAGGAAGAAGTCCCAAGAATGAGAGAAACACCATCACACTGGCACAGTAAGGATTGAAATTTGTTTATTTGCTAACTGTTCATTTTATAGTGGAAAATGAACATTTGACAGTTTCTGTGTGAGCATTAGGTTTAATGACTCATTGGCTGACAAGCAGATAGGTTGCTTCCTATCAACCCACCAGCTCTGTTTGCCACATGTGAGGCAGTATGAGATTGCCCAGTACTTTGCCAGCACCCGTACTGAAATAAATTGCCATTGAAGTACAGCAGTGACTATTATTTTCACATCTGTAATAAAAATCTGACATGTGGAGATCAGTTCTCAAAATTATTTGGTGTGAAAAATTTTGTTTTGTACCATATGTAATTCACCCCCATATATTGTACCAACAAGTAATAAAGAAATGAGTTTATTACTTTTGCTCCATCAACTATTTGTAGATATAGTTAGGATATTTCAAAAGTCTCTGTCTGTCTTTTCACTCCTTTTCAATTATTTTATTCAAACCATATAGTTATCCAGTTTTGGGGGAAAGTAAGGGAAGTAATCTGTCAATAAAGAATGAGTTAAGAAGTCATCTTCAGGTGTGTTTTTTGTTTTGTTTTTTTGTTTCTTTTTCTTTTTGAGGATGTGATGGAGCAGTATTGGTATAATACCAGTTTTGAAAAACAAACAAACAGATGGAGAAAGGGGACAAAGAATGCTACTTATGTAATTATAGGATTTCATGCTTCTTTTATATTTTAAGGTTCTGTACCAGTTGTTTAGTGTTATATGTATATGTATATATATATATATATATATATATATATATCTAAAGAGAGAGAGAGATGTTATGTGTGTGTGTGTAAATGGATGACTGTCCTTGTCAGATACAGAAGTGCCCAAAGTAATAAATTGGATTTGTTGTAACATTCAGTATTGTTTTCAGATCTTCAGATATTGATTTTCACTTCATCCTTTTTTCTTTTTTTTTGTTTTTGATAAGGACCTGCTGACAGTGACAGGCCTCCAAGTCATGGCCCCAGTGTACAAGAATTCACATCATCATCAAGTTCCCGCTCTGGTATGTCAGCAGCAGAAGAAGAAAGAAATCGCAGAACAGTGCTGGTTACTGTTACAACTCTGCTGACAGATGACATCTACTGGAACCACTTTGAAAGTGAACGCAATGATGGTGGAAAAATAGATGACCTGCAAGTCATCAAGGATGAGAAGTCCATCCTTATAGTTTTCAACAGTGCTCTTGGTGAGTGGATTTTTTCCCCAGAGTCAGAAGCTGTACAGTTCCTTCATATTTTACTGCAGAAAATCAAAATCAGTTTAATTTTTTTTTAAGTATTGTGGCAGTTACCCTATGGCTCTAAGCACATTAAACAGTGCAGGAAACATGCAGAAGAACTGGATGTGTCTCTAATTGAACCAAAACATTTGAAATTTTGTATTCATTTTGATTGTCCTGCTTGCCAAACTTTATAATTTTACAATGTAAAGTAAAATCAGTAAAGGTTAACTTGAGATCAGTGACTTTAGAAAATCTGTCTATAAACGATATGAGATCAAAACATGTAATGTCAAACTATGAGCTATATACAGTTCATTATGGTGGGGCTGTTTTTTGTTTTTCTTTTATCCATGTGACATCTTAAAAACAGGTTATGATCAAAAGAGTGGTTCTGGATCATCAAGCAAATGAATATTAAATGTGTTTAACAAAATGTGGCCATACACTGAGCCTTGGGGGACACTGGAAAGAAGGGAAGTTTGGGATAATGTGAAGATATTGATTCACACAAGGTTATCTCTCCCTCAAGCAAACTTTGAACCATTGGACTGTGGTGGAATGGATGCTGAACATAGTTTCTAGAGGAGAAAAAAAAGAATTTTGTGGTCAGTGACAGTGGTGTCAAATGCCACAAAATGATACAATAAAAGTAGATAGAACATGTTATTTTCAGCAATACAGTCTCAGTTAATCCTTGCAGAAGAGTAGTTCTAATGCAGTGTCTTGTCTGACTGGCTGATCAAAAAGGGTGACAGGTGTTATTGCTCTGGAGATGTGCAATACATTTTGGAGAGATGTGTTTTGGGTTAAGAACTTGTCTGTTGTTTTTTGCAGCTTTCTTTTTTCTTTTCTGTTTTTTTGTGTGGTGTTTTTGTTGTTGTTGTTGTGCTTTTTTTTTTTAATTAGTTATAGAAGTTTCCTTTGAATGTGGCGTTACAATGGTGGTTCTACAATGAAAAATCTTAGTTCAAAGAAGTGTTGATAATATTTGTGATAACAAGAGGAATATCAATATTTTCATCAACATCTTTGTGAAGAATTGCTCAGTAAAACTGGTGAATGATTTAGGAGATGGTGACAGAGTGTGTTGGCATGTTGGTAACTTTGGAGAGTGATAGTTCAGAACATGTGGAAGTGAATCAGACAGTTCCTTCTGTCTTTTCAGAAAAATGTTCAGAAAACACAAAAGATATTGGATCTGGTTTATATTTGGATGGGGCATCTTCTTGTTTTGGGGTTGTTGTTTTTTGGGGGGTTTTTTTTGGGGGGGGTGGGGGTTGTTGTTTGTTTGTGTTTTTTTGTTTTTTTTGGAGGATGGGGCATGAAAAGATATCTTTTTATCAAATATGATAATCAAATTTTGGAACAGTTGCTTGAAAGCTGAGCGTTTCAAAGCCGAGTAGAACCCTATTTTAGTCAAGTCAGTAGCTTCTTCCTTTCTGACTTCTAAAAAAAAATTAACAGTATAGGTTTTTGCTGGCAAATTACATCACAGTGTTGCTTAAACGGATGATTGCATTGCTCTTTATCCTGCAAGGCTTCCATTCTAAGCGACTGTTACTCATGTGTGTGAGAGCAGTTATCACACTTGCAGCAGACTTTGTTGTTGTTGTGTTAGCACATCCACAAAGAAGCACTAGTCCAGAAGCTGTGATGAAATCTGGTTATCAGTCCATCAGGTCTTGGTAGTGGCAGACTCAGTAATCTTCATCCCATAAAAACTGCGAGTGATGATGGTCTGAAAAAGGTGGTAATCAAATGGGACAACCCACCTGAACTAGATCAGGCAGAAAGCAAAGAATAGCATTGCCCAAGGGGTCATTATTAAGGATATCTTGATCAGTGAACAAAGACATGCCCATAACAAAGGCCTGTCACTGTGCCTGGTCCTGAAACCTGGTTTGGTCATGGGGGCACTGATGAATGCATCACCAACATTCTCCATTTCTGGGGGTCTTTTAGCAAAGCTTCTCTCCATCCACTCGGTGATGTTGTCTGCCCACTTTTGCTGTCTGTCTCGTTTCCTTTTCCCCTGCACTGTTCCCTGAAGGATGGTCTTGGAGAGTCCGTCAGATCTTGTCACATGGCCATACCATCTCTTTTCCCTTTTCTTCACAGTAGTCAGTGGGTCTTCATACTGACCAACATGCCGAGAGAGATAGGAGGCAAAGGAGGAGGCATAATAGTATGGAACAGGTTAGCCTTTCTTCTTCCCATCAGGCAGAGTGCAAGTGATGGTTGTAGCAGGGTGACAGTCAGTTGTTCCTTGATTCTTAAAAGAGTGGAGCTATGTAGTGGGTTTCATGCTTTTGGCAGTGGGACTGCAGTCAATGAAAAAGAGAGAGAGAGATATATAGAGAGAGAGGGAGATCACAAATTTAAACCATTCTCCTTCTTCACCCCCTCTTCTCTCTCTCTCTCCCAGTTTCTCCCCCCTCTCTCTCTCTGACTCTTGTTTGCTTGCTCATCCGTCTTCCTCTCTTTCTTGTGTTAACTGACCCATTTGTTTCATGTGCAGTGGCTGAACGTGTAATGTCAAGAACTCATACGATTGGGGGATCCCTGGTTACTTTGAAAAGAGGTCAACATGCAAGAACATACCCACAGAAACTGCTGTTCCGGGGTGTACCTGAAGTCAAGCATGAACATCTGAAGCTGTTCCTTGAAAATGTTGCTGGATGTGATGTGTCAGAAATCCTCTATGCTGAGGAACTGCACACTATCATGGTCACATTTAAAGCGGCTATTGGTAAGTCACATCTGAAGTAGCTACACTATGAAACTGTTAATGAATGTAAATGATTCTTAACATAGTAGTTATATGTAACTGTACTTACTACTGAGAATTATTTTGAGCTTTTTGCCACAAGCCTTGAAAATCATTTTGTGGCAAGATAATTAACAGATGACTAAAAAATATTCCATGTTAGTCCTTTCAGTGCCAAACCTATGCTATGCTCAGTGACAGTTATTTGTCAAGGGATGTTTTGGTTACAGAGGGTAATTTTTTTTCCAGCATGTAAACTACTAAAATAAAAAATATATAACCTATACTTCTGAGAAAGATAATGAACACACTATCAAATTGTAACAACCGCACATGGATTTAATAATTTTGCGACTGGATAATTCCTACACTGACGTGGACAGATATTTTCATCCTGGGGCACTTTTTTGCACACCAGAAGGTGATGGAAATTTCTGCTGTGGGACACTGAAGGGGTTAATCATGTACCATATCATTCGTAATGCTCTTTTATGGTTCACATACACAGATGTATGTGCTTTCTACCCAAGTGAGGCATTGCCAGGCATTTGCATTTTGCAAATTAACCAACAAAATGGACTCAGTGTCATGCAACACTACATCAAGTTTGCTAGACAAAAAAAAATAATAAAGATCTGACAAGACAAAAGTGTGTGTGCAGTTGTGTGTGTGTGTGTGTGTGTGTATGTGTTTGTGTGATGTGCATATGTGTGTGAACATATGTGTGTGTGTTTAGCTTATACATTTGTGCACTTACTTATATGTATGTGTATATTCATATGTGTCTATGTGTATACATGTGAACATGTATATATATGGGTTATTTTTTCAGACTTTCACCAAATACAAGCCGCTTGTCAACAAAAGAGAAAGAGTCTTGATGAAGGATCAGTTCTTTCTGTGTCCAAAGTGCCATTGTGCAAATCCATCATTGTTTCAAAGCTTACTTCCAGCATGCCGGAGGGCTACCTCAAACTTCACTTTGAAAGCAAGGGCTGGAAAGTGGAAAACATTAAGCCCATTCCGTCTGAAGAAGGGAAATGCATTGTGTACTTTGAAGATGCTGAAGGTAGGCTATGACTTTCTGATTATGGGCAACATAATGTGTGTGTTTTTCTGTGGTTTTCTCTTCAACTTTACCTGATGTTACATTGGTTCGTTTATTATTTTACTTATGTGGAAGCTTTTGTTATCCCCTGTGCCCTATAAAGGGGTGAAATAATTAAACCATTTGAACTTTGTGTGTTGTTCAAACTTCAACATTGGTGACATCTTAGGAACCACAATGTGTGCAGACACCATCCTTGGCATGGTTGTAGATATTGATAAGGACTTTCCAGACATCCCATCAAAAAGAGGGTGAAAAAGAGTTAAGGCCACACTTTTGTTATGAACAAATCTTAAGCTAAGCCAAACTATTGTTGTTAAATAACTGGAACTTTCATGGAACACTCAAACACTTTTATGGCATTGTTTTACATATGATATAAAGAAACTTGATGAAAGTATCAGTTGATTCTGAAATATTTTAAAGCACATTACACATATGCCAGGAACCTTTCAAAAATGTGGGAAAATGTTTTTCATTTTATTTTCTATGGAAAATATTCCATGTGTTAAAAAAATAATATGAAACAAAACTAGATTTTTTTTAAAAAGAGGAAGAAGGAGAAGAAAAGGCAGGTGTAATTACCCCCTGTTATTCTCTTTTTCCTCGACATTCGTGTGGGAGATAAACCTACATGTGGAGCAGAGGGAGAAAACTCACAGGGATTTTGATCATAGTTTAAAAACATTGCAATGAGGAACAAGATGCATCAATGTTTTACTTTGAAATAAAATTTACTGGAAATTAGTCTCCTGCTGGAGAACTGCCATAAAAGACTTTGCAGGGGATGAGTTGTTTCTCCACAGACGTTTATTCTGTTTCAGATATTGGGTTGGGGTGGAATGGTAACAGTTCATCATGTGTTTAAGAAAAGCCTCAGAAAGATAATGTATTATCAAGGTATTTGAATAGAAATATAATGTATTGTCAAGGACATCATTATGAGGAAAACATGATAGACATCTTGTGAAGTCAAATATTAAGTATATCTTCATCTATTTTGTTTAGTTTTACTGTGTTTTGGGATTAATTTTGTGTATTTTTCTCCCCCAGTTATCAACAGCGTGATGAACACATCTCATGAGCTGGATGGCATTACCCTAGAAGTAAAGCCTTACTACCCCTGCCTTGGGCAGATGGGTGGTTGGAAGGATCCTCGGTCATTTGTCATGCCAAAACCAATCATGGTGACTACACAGAATGACCACAAACTTACCTTTTTACGTCATTCAAAGACAAAGTGGGAGGAATTTCACCAGCAGCTTTCTGTGAAGTATGCATGTCCACAATTTGAAGGAAACAGATTGAAAATTCACTGCACACTAACTACAGAGACATCAAGAGCACGTTTCTTGGCCAAAAACTGGGAGGAGGATGTCCAGAGAATAGTAGAGGACCAAATCAGCACAATAAGAGTTGCAAGAAGAAATGTGGAGCCATTGATATGGAGAAACATTAAAGAAAAACTGGACATGGAAAGAAGCTGCAAATCTGAGAAAGCAACCTTGATCAAAATACCACAAGAGGCATTTGTCATAGTTGGCATGGAAACTTATGTTGGTGAAGTATTTGCGGAAGTTGACAGAATTGCAAAAGGCATTGAAGATGAACATCAGCGCAAGATGGCTGAAGAAACATGTACTTGTGGTCTGGCTCCTTACAAGGCACAGCTTCTGAAGGATTGCTCCTTTGCTGAAAACCGTAGCTCAAAAGATCTGAGAATCAAATTTGAAAATGAAAGAAATGAAATTGTAAAAGTAGTTTTTCAAGGAAGTGATCCAGAAATTAAGAAGGCCACACAGGAAATGTGGCATCAACTGGAGAAAATCCAAACATGCACAATTCCTGCTACAAATGTGGAGCAATCTGTTCTTTCGAAAGTTGACTCTTTGCAGTTCTTCACAGATGAATTCAGGCAATATAAAAAAGTTGCAGCAGTTCAAGTCCTGGTGAATGGAGAAGTTGCAGTGCATGCCTTCACAAAAACTGACCTTGATGCTGCTCTTCAAATTGTCCGCTCTTCTTTGACTGAACGTAAAGTCATCAAGGCTGATAAAGAAACATCAGCATTGATGACATCAAACGAATGGAAATCTTTCTTGCAGGAGTTGAGGAGAAAGTGTGGTCAAACCTTTGAGATTGTTTCACAAAGGTCCCACATTTGTGTCATCGCAACAAAAAACATTATTGACACTGTAACAGAACAGGTGAAAATGTTCCTCAAAGAAAACACCATTTACACTGAAGTCATCCATTTCTCAAAGTCCAGACAAAA
Source organism: Babylonia areolata (assembly GCF_041734735.1). NCBI lineage: Eukaryota > Metazoa > Mollusca > Gastropoda > Neogastropoda > Buccinidae > Babylonia > Babylonia areolata. Next base: position 40,444,878 of record NC_134877.1, read on the forward strand.
ATTCATCACCACAGTGTGGAGATGGAAACTTAGAGATCTGAAGAAACGTCTTGAAAAGATGTACCAGACAACTGTTTTTGAATGGGATGAGAGCTACATGCAGATTGAAGGTCCACAGGCAGTTGTGCTTGAGACGAAGAAAAGGCTGAGAGAAATAGACAGTAGCATCACCTGTCATGAGAAAAGATTGGAAGATGAGGAACTGAGGAAGTTTATGCATTCACCCCATGGACACAACAATCTTGACAGAATGGCAAGCAAACATGATTGTGTTTGGTCTTCAGAACAAGAGCCCTCAGGAATTCAGGTAAACAAGCTGACATCTTTCTGACCCTGTATATTTGTTTTTTGGGGTTTTTTTGTTTTTTTTTTACACAAAATGCTTGATGATTATTTTATAATTGGTGGTGGTGGTGGTGGGTGATTGTTGTTCTTTGCCAGTTGTCGTTGCCTACAAGAGTATGATATTAGTTTTAACTCACAGAAGGGTCACATAAACTAACAATGGACTTACACAAGCTAACACTGCTTTGACAATGTAGAAGTTTTTCTGGAAAGGGTCACATAAACTAACAGTAGACTGATACAAGCTAGTTTCAGTTCAGTTCAGTTACTCAAGGAGGTGTCACTGGGTTCAGACAAATCCATATATGCTACACCACATCTACTAAGCAGATGCCTGACCAGCAGCGTAACCCAACACACTTAGTCACGCCTTGAGGAAAAGATAGATAGGTAAAAAGACAATTCCAGTAATACATAGATAAGCAAATTAAATGTAAATGAGTGTACAGACATGCACACACACACACACACGCACACACATGCACAACAGATATGCAGCAAACATGCAGTTTCACAGAAATGAAAGCACAAACAAAAGTGCACAAGCCCAGCACTACACATAAAAGCACACAAGCCCTGACACTTAGACACAAACTCACACTCACACACCATCTCCCACATTACCCTGCACACACACCCCCTGCCCCCGTACTCCTCCTTCTCCCCCCACCCCCCTCCCTCCCCCTCCCACACATTCCTATATATCGCAGTTTCCATCACAGGCACACACACAACAATTCCCCACCCCCCATCCTCCACATACACGCACAAACACACACACATACACATATATGTAGACACACACACATTCCAATATTCCATAGCTCCGACAGTACAGACATACATATACACACATCTCATCCTCTACACACACACACGCACGCACGCACGCACACGCACACACACACACGCACACACACACACACATGTACAGTTCATAGCCCCCATGACGCACATCCACCCACCCTCCCATCCACCCCCACACGCACACACACAGTCACATATGCAAATACACACATGTATGCGCTCGCACGCACATAGAACTCTCTTGACTCATGTGTACACTTACACACTCGCACGCATGCACGTGCATGCGCGTGCACACATACACACACACACACGCACACACACACACACACACACACACACACACACACACACACACACACACATGCTGCCACTGATTTGCCAAAAGAGGGGCTGGAAAAGATCCCTGATGCCAGAAAAATGGCGTTTAGCGATTGTTCAGTCAACTGTGTTTTTAATTGTTCCTGTCATGTGTAAAGGGCACTGAAGTACCAGAATTATTCCTGTCATGTGTAAAGGGCACTGAAATAACAGAATGATTCCTGTCATGTGTAAAGGGCACTGAAGTTCCAAAATGATTCCTGTCATGTGTAAAGGGTACTAAAGTTTCAGAATTGTTCCTGTCATGTGTAAAGGGCACTAAAGTTCCAAAATTATTCCTGCCATGTGACAAGCTTACTTTAATACCAGAATTATTTCTGTCATGTGTAAAGGGCACTGAAATACCAGAATTATTCCTGCCATGTGTCAAGCTTACTTTAATACCAGAAGTATTCCCGTCATGTGTAAAGGGCACTGAATTTCCAGAAGTATTCTTGTCATGTGTAAAGGGCACTGAAGTACCAGAATGATTCCTGTCATGTGTAAAGGGCACTGAAGTACCAGAATGGTTCCTGTCATGTGTAAAGGGCACTGAAGTACCAGAATGATTCCTGTCATGTGTAAAGGGCACTGAATTTCCAGAATGATTCCTGTCATGTGTAAAGGGCACTGAAGTTCCAGAATGATTCCTGTCATGTGTAAAGGGCACTGAAGTTCCAGAATAATTCCTGTCATGTGTAAAGAGCACTGAAGTACCAGAATGATTCCTGTCATGTGTAAAGGGCACTGAAGTACCAGAATGATTCCTGTCATGTGTAAAGGGCACTGAATTTCCAGAATGATTCCTGTCATGTGTAAAGGGCACTGAAGTTCCAGAATGATTCCTGTCATGTGTAAAGGGCACTGAAGTTCCAGAATTATTCCTGCCATGTGTCAAGCTTACTTTAATACCAGAATTATTTCTGTCATGTGTAAAGGGCACTGAAATACCAGAATTATTCCTGCCATGTGTCAAGCACACTTTAATACCAGAAATATTCCCATCATGTGTAAAGGGCACTGAATTTCCAGAAGCATTCCTGTCATGTGTAAAGGGCACTGAATTTCCAGAATGATTCCTGTCATGTGTAAAGGGCACTAAAGTTCCAGAATGATTCCTGTCATGTGTAAAGGGCACTAAAGTTCCAGAATTATTCCTGCTGTGTCCAGGCGGAGTTGTCAGGTGAGCCCCACTCCAGCATCTCTCCTGGCTGTAAATACTCCTTTCGTGGTGTGTCCATTTCACCTGTTTGTTCCGACATCACAACACTGCAGGTGGATGTCATTGTCAACGCAGCCAACAACGAAGTGAAACACGGAGCAGGACTGGCAAAAGCTATCGTCAGTCAAGGTAAATCAGGAGCATATATTCTATTGCTGAAAGTAACGCAGCTGATTATTTGCAGCTGCTGCATCGACGGACAACAAAGATTTAGACATGTTTGACACAAACACTAAAACAGTGGCAGATATTGAAAATGTTGGTCACTATGAGAACAAATCATTAAAGGCCGAAGAATCTGAGATATTTCTAGCTTTCAGGTGTCAAGAAAGTGAGTCTTTGTAACCATACTGTTAAAGTATTTTGGATGTGTGTGTGAAGATGTCTGCATGTGTGTTTAACTTTGGCAATTTTTATAACCTACCACCACTACTGACACAAAAGCTGGTTTGACTCTTGGTGTTGAGAATGCCTACCCAGACATCCCAACCATATACATGCACATATACAATGAAAACCTCAATTTTGCAATAAACATTCCAGTCATAAACTACAATAAGATAATCTTTTTCTTTCCTTTTTTTTTTTTTAATACTAAACATGAGCATATTACAGGTACTGCTTTACAAACTGATACACACCTCTTGCATGGCAAGTGAGAATGAAAGGGAAGCATAACTGCCACAGATCCTTTTGAGATCAGACTGTGGTCTTTGTGTTTGCTTTCAATAATATTTAGATTAAATAGGAATTAATTCTGGCAAGTAAACATTAAAGGAAGCAATTTTATATAGTGTTTATGTATCAAAATTTTTACATGAATTATAAAAAGAAAAGAGATCTGTTCTAAGACTGCAGTAACACTCATCACAAGGAAATGAAAATGGCTGGAGTTGTGAGCAAACCTCCTTTGACTTTTATGACATGCGGGGACACAGCTAACTGAATCAAACTGAAAGAGGAGCCAAGGAAGCTGGATTTCACTGCAAACTTTTTTCAGTTGCTGTGTAATTTGCATGTGATTCACCTCAACAGTGGCAACAGTTGCCATTTCACTGTTTTTGATACCTGTGCATGCTTTACATATATGGCTGCACATGCTATGTATTTTGATTTGATGAGTCTGTGATCTCCATCAGCTGGCCATAACATGAATGGGAGAACATAAGACTCATTACATAAGCACGTGTACTCTCCAAAATTCACAAGTTTTGGAAGAAAAAAAATCATAAAACCTCTATGAATTGAGCACAGTACTTGCCAATAAAATGACCTATATCATCCTTCAGTTAGTTCTTTAATTATTTTCATCACACACATGATGATCAATGCTTTTGACCAGCACCATAAAAACTCAGTCAAGCAGCTCCTGCTGACACAAACTGATAAAGATGGTAGAAAAACCCTGACTCAATCACTGGAAATTAGATCTAGAATTTAAGTAGAACATGTGTTAATATTTTTAAAAATTCATCATTAGGCATTCAAAAAATAAACATATTAAGTTTTAATCTAGTCATTTCACATTTTTCAAATATGCAGATTGCAGATCTGTATCAAATATTGTTGAATATTACAATACTGAAATACTGTGCCTTGGCAGAAGTGCATCAATAATGAAGTCACAGTTGGTGGAATTGTTTATATTCCCGTCCCATGGCAGTTAGTAAGATGAATTTAGTATGAGCTATATAATGGAAGATTCATTGAATGTATATTTTAGTATCAACCAGGCCAGAGACATATGGATACCTTCAGTACTGGTTAGGAAATACTAGCAACACTTTTGAAGATGCATAGATCTGTAAAGTAATGACACTTGGAAGTGTGATAGTCTTCTCACTTTGAGGGCCAAGAACTCTCATGATCTAAAAATAAAACAGATTGCATGCTTATATTCACTCTTGAAGCAAATGCCTGCATTGCTAGACATCCAGGAAAACACTCCAATCAGGTCATAGGTGGACATTTTAGTGACCTTATTTATAGTGGAATAACATAACAGGCTTAAATATGAATAGCTCATCTTTCTTGTGTACATTCTGTATAATCTCCACTCTATCTTTTCTCTTTCACACATTTTCTCATGCAAATACATGCGGAGGAATTTTGTTTAATGTCCCGTCACACATATCAGTGATTGAAGACATTTTGTTAAATTATTTATGAATACATTTCAGTATTATCGGTTTGAAGGGGTGGAAGATGTGAATGAATGGAGGGTTGGGGAAAACTGGGCAAATGAGGGTGAAATGAGGGTGAAATTTGAGAAAAAATATCTAAATACAATTACAGGAAATTACTTAAAAGACTTCGTAAAAGAGAAGTCGTTAAACTGACAAGTGAAACAACTGATAGTGAATGCAAAAAGTCAAAAACATTAACGTTCTCAGTCACTTGTGAAGACACACTTTCGTGTACATAAGGCTTCATCAAGCTACAGTCAAAAATTATGTGCTTAATTGTCAGGTTACTAAAATATATGCACTTGACATTAGAACAATACTTGGTCCATAAAGAATTTGATTATAGTCTGAGAGCTAAACTCAGAGTTGATTTGCAAAGACATGCATGCAGGCAAGCACACACACATGTGCACAAACACACACAGCATGCAACATGTGCACAAAGATACATGTGCACTCATGCACATGCACACACACATGCACACATGTACAGATATATGCACACACTCACACACATACAGAGAAGGACACACACACACACACACACACACACACACACACACACACACACACACACACACACACACAAATTAACTAACTACTAACTATCTAACTATATGATGCTGCATTCAAATAGGTGGCCAGTCAATACAGGATGAATGCAGAGACCTGTTGAAGAAAAGAGGAGGGTATTTGCCTGATGGTGACATCTTAGTGTCTGGTTCTGGTCGTCTGCCCTGCAAGGCCATCATCCATGCTGTCGGTCCAGTTTACAAAGGGGGCAAACAAGGTGAAAAACAGCTTCTCTCAGGTGTTATTCGCAAATGCCTTGACTACACCAACAGGAAAGGATTTAAGTCCATTGCCATCCCTGCCATCAGCTGTGGTGTCTTTGAGTACCCAATGCAAGAAGCTACACAGGTGATTGTTGAGGCTGTCAAAAACTTTTTGGCTTCACAAGAGCAGTCCAGCATTCAGAGTGTGGTGCTTTGCGCATTTGAAGAGGATGTCTTTCGCTGCTTCAGCGAGGCAGTGTGTGCTTTTGTTCCTGCTCCAAGCCCAGCTGGTCCTGCATTCCAGAGGTTCTCTCCACCTCCTGCATGGGAGACTGCCAGGTCAATGGCGTCATCTTTTCGGACACAAGGTACGCAGTGTGAGAGGCAATATTTCCCCCAATACAAACAAACTTTGAGCTAATTCTTTTTTGTGGGATGATTTTCCCAATGCTGCTCACAGTACTGTGAAGACACCAACAAAAACACAAAAAAACCAAAAAAAACCCAAAACCAGAACAGATGTTCAAAACAAAACTTCACTCATGCTTCAGCCCCCATTATCATCACCTCTTTCTCACTCTCACTCTCTCTCTTTCACACATGTACACACAAACATGCATACTCACACACGCACATACACACAAATCACAACAAAATGGTCTCAATGATGAATGTGTGTGTTTTTTTGTTTCGTTTTGTGATGATTTAAACATTTAAGCTTTTCTTAAAAAACATCATATATGCATGTATATATTCTTATAGATGATTTAGACATCATATTGTTTGATGGTCAGTTGTGTCTGACTGTGACCATCAGAACAGCAGAGGAGGCAACTGTTGTCCCAACTATCTAGGCTAGAATTTGATGATAGTCAAGAGTATCTTGCCCAAGTTACATCCCCACTCTCTTGGATAAGAGGGTTTTAGGACAGTCGGTGTTGGGATGGTTCCCAAAGGTCAACTTGCCCTTAAGGCTGCAGCATTAGGAGCCAGAGCAATATTGCCTCGTAGTTTGAGTCATTGTCCTTCACAAAAGGCAAAGCTGTAAATGACTTCCTACTGCAATGGAAAAACCATTGATTATACAGCTCTCACTTTGACATTGGCCCAGCTGTAAGCTTATGTCAATCTGTGATATAAACTGGGCATTAGGCAGTAGACATTATATGTCTCTCTCTCTCTCTCTCTCTCTCTCTCTCTCTCTCTCTCTCTCTCTCTCTCTATATATATATATATATATATATATATATATATATATATATATATACATGTATGTATGCATGTACATATATATATATATGTTTATATATATATTCATGTATATATATATAGAGAGAGAGAGTGAGAGAGATACAGAGAGAGAGAGAGAGAGATGCAATGCCAGTTTCTAAACCACCTTTCATTTTGTGATCTGTGACTGTAGAGGCAAGAACTGAACCAGCTGCAGCTTCACCTGCCGTGTCTACACCCATCAGAATAGAAGCAGTGGATGGAAAGATTGCTGAACAGGATGTGAGTATAAAAGAGCTACATTAAAGTCATTCAGTTACTGCTAAATCTTACTGGAGAATTAAGAATGACTTGAATCTTCATGTTGCGTGTCTTGGGCAAGTCAAATCTGGTAGAGCCCTTCCCTAACCAGATCAGATTTTCTTGTTGGGTTTTCTCCCCACACACGGCAGGTAGTAATGGGTCACATGGCTACCAGCAGCAGAGGGGAGCCTGAAAACCTGATCTGACTACTGAACTCAGGCCCTGTCCTATGAATGCCAGAAACGGAGAATGTTGGGGATGCATTCAGCAGTGCACCACCCTCATGAACAAACCAGGTTTTGGGACCGTTGTCAGTGATTCATTGCATTGCATTGTATCAAACTCTTTCTTCATCTGACTTCTGGGCTGCTCATTGATGAGAGAACATGAGAGCACAGTGCAGTGTGAGCCCTCTTTTTGTGCTTGTGTGCAGACTTCCACAGTAGTGAAACAAAGAGTGGTTAGCATTGCAGGCTGACCACTAGGAGGATGTGGGCTTGAACCCCATAGAGTTGCATCATGGAGAATATCTGGGTCTGAGGGAAGTGAGTTTCTTGTTGTGAATCCTTTCCACAAAAGCGCACTGAAGATTTGAGAGAGAGAGTGGTTGGGAGAATCAAAATCTGTTGTTTTGAGCGTGGGCATGTTTTTCCTAATATTTGATCTATGTAAGTAAAATTTTCTTTTCAGATAGTTTTTAGTTTCCCCAACATATTGTTAGCACAGAGATTTGTTGCATGGATGATATTTTTGTTTTCACAGTTTTTCTCTGATAGTGAAAGTCTCTCATTTGTGAGCTGGAAAAAATAGGTTTGAAAGAGATGTTCTGAGCAAATTACACACTTTTAGAACATCTAAAACAGCCTTTATTTTTTGTCTTGGGTTACTGGAGGAAGCATAGATTGCATTAATATGTCACTTTTTTCTTGGATTTGCAGTTCCTCTTTCCTACCACTGGCTCTATAGGTATGACCAGATTCTTTGGCATTTGGTCTTAAAGCCATATTTGCAGACGGGAATGGAGGAGGTGGCCTGGTATTACTGGCTGTAGTTTTATAATTTAAGGTGAAAGATCTTGGAGTATTTTCCACCTCAGATTTGGCCTTTTGGAGGAGAAGCAGAGGGTAACCACATTTAAAAAAAACAAAACAAAAAAAACCCATTGAAATGTGATTTCACTATTGCTTCTAAAATTCTATATGTTGGAACAGATGCGATGTAAGCATAAAAACTAACTTCCCCACATGTACACAGATCAGAGGCTTCATGCTCTGCAGAAGGCAGAGTGGTGACTGGCCCTTGGAGAACAGACCATATCACCCCTGGTTTGAAGCAGTCATGGGCGTTCTGTAAACTTGCCACTGTCACGTGGAATATACTGCCCAAGAGCATCTGGGGGAAAATGATTCTATCAGCTTTATCTGCATGTCATTACATTTTATCATATATTCTCATCCCAGTGACAGATTCCTTATTCTCATACCTTTGAGACTGCAGTGTGTGTGGTGGTGGTGGTGGTATCTGTATGTTTGTGTGTGTGTCAGGCCTTTGTTTTCCCTTCCCTTGCCCCGCTAGTCTTTCCCTTGCTCCATTAGTCTTCTTGCCCCATTAGTCTTTCCCTTGCCCCCATTAGTCTTTCCCTTGCCCCATAAGTCTTTCCCTTGGCCCATAAGTATTTCCCTTGCCCCCATAAGTCTTTCCCTTGCCCCATAAGTCTTTTCCTTGCCTTATAAGTCTTTCCTTGCCCCATAAGTCTTTCCCTTGCCCCTTAGTCTTTCCCTTGCCCCTTAGTCTTTCCCTTGCCCCATTAGCTTTATCCATGCCTCATAATCTTTCCCTTGCATCCTAATTCTTCCTTGACTGCAGTTGTGCGTGGTGCTGTGGTCCATTAGTCTTTGTTGCCCCTTGTTTCTTCCCTTGCCCCGCTAGTCTTTCCCTTGCCCATTAGTCTTTCTTGCCCATAGTCTTTCCCTTGCCCCATTAGTCTTTCCCTTGCCCCATAAGTCTTTCCCTTGGCCCATAAGTATTTCCCTTGCCCCCATAAGTCTTTCCCTTGCCCCATAAGTCTTTTCCTTGCCCCCTTAGTCTTTCCCTTGCCCCATAAGTCTTTTCCTTGCCCCCATTAGTCTTTTCTCCCTTGCCCCCATTAGTCTTTCCCTTGCCCCATTAGTCTTTCCCTTGCCCCCTTAGTCTTTCCCTTGCCCCATTAGTCTTTCCCTTGCCTCATAAGTCTTTCCCTTGCCCCATAATTCTTTCCCTTGCCCCATTAGTCTTTCCCTTGCCCCCATTAGTCTTTCCCTTGCCCCATAATTCTTTCCCTTGCCCCATTAGTCTTTCCCTTGCCCCCATTAGTCTTTCCCTTGCCCCATTGCCCCCATTAGTCTTTCCCTTGCCCCCATTAGTCTTTCTTTTTGATCCCACTAACTTCTTGTTTGTTGTTTCTCCTTCTGTGTGATGTCGTTATGACTGTCAGTGTGGAGATTTCTAAGGGCAGCATCAGGTTTTCACTCGTTTAGAATAAGCCAAAAAATTCATCATGCATAATTATCAAAATTGTTTTCAGGTGACTGTCATTGTGAACTCTGCATCAGCAGACTTAGACCTTAAAAATGGCCAAGTGTCCTCGTCTATCTTGGAAGGTGCCGGCAGAGGTCTGCAGGAGGAATGCAAAGCAATGTACAGAAATGGTATTCGGCCTGGAGAAGTGGCCATCACTGGAAGTCACAAACTGAGAAGCAGTGCAGTCTTCCATGTCACATTACCACAGTGGAAACCTGGTGGTGACATGGTAAGTCAGAATTATGTGGGTGGGTGTTTGTTGCATGTATGGTTTTTTTGTTGTTGTTTTTTTTGTTGTTTTTTTTGGATGGGGGGTATGTTGCAAATTTGAACTTCTTTCTTTGCTGAGAGTGTTCCATGTGTGGTTGAGCTTTTCGTCAGTGAGTCTGTTGGTGTTTTATTTATTTATTAAGACTTCTTGCTATAGCGCATATTCTTGAAGCTCTATGCGCTTTACAACTGTGTAACTAAACAAGCAGGGGGCCAGTTTTTTTTAACTGTTTTGGTTGTAGTATGTTTTATTTGATTTTATATTTTGTTTGGAGGAGAATACACTTTGTATAAGTATCACTACAATCCTTATTTATGCCCCTGTTTACATTTTGATAGATCATACTTCAAAGTCACTGGAGCTAGAAAATAGTTTTGAAAAAAAGAAAATGGTGTTTTATATAACTGTAAAAAGAAAGCAAGCAAGAAAAGTTTCAAGAATGGCCCATAAAAGAGAAATAATTCACTCAAAAATACTGTTTCGATGAAACTGACCCATCTGATTCCATTTGCTGTCATTTTCTCTTTATTATTTTTTTATGTGTACATATATATATATATATATATATATATATATATATATATATATATATATATATATATATATATATATATGTATATATATATATATATATATATATATAATATGTATATATATATATATATATATAACTTTCCAGTGTTTCATTTAACTTGCATGCTGACTCAGTAGATGACAACTAGTAATTTGTTATTTGTTGGGACACTGTGATATCATGAATAATGGATGAAGTATATTATGATATAGAAATACACATTGCATATATACATCTTGATTCTGCCATGTTTCATTGTTTAAGGTATTTCTGTCAACCATTATTTGAAATTCTTATTATATAAAAGTTCAAATTCAGACATTATTGTCACTGATGAAGCCAGATGATGAAAAAAGTGGAAGAAAGTTAAACACTGAAAAGTGAAACCTTTTTTTCTATTTTTTATGAAACCTATGATTCTAGATAAATGTGCATGATGACAGCAATCTATCCATCTATGTATATATACCAGTTTCAGCAGCTAATAACCCCAGCCAAAACAACAGCTGACAGTGAGGTTCCTGTAAAATGTAGACAGTTGTTACTGTTGGCTGCTTTTTTCTGTCCCTTTTTTTATTTAATTTTTTTTGTGCTGCTGTCTTTTTGTTGGTATCATGTTGTGTGTCTATATATATATATATATATATGTGTGTGTGTGTGTGTGTGTGTGTGTGTGTGTTAAATAAACCCCTCAGAAAATAATTGTCCTCCTTTTTTTACTCTCAAATTTTTACCCATAGTAAAATGTTAATGTAAAATGTAATGTTACAAAATTCAGAATGAATTTTTTTAAATTCTAGTGGTTTGTCTGTGTTATAAACACAGCAATACACAGTGAGATGATGAGTGATATATAATTATGTGTTGATAGATATTGCAAAATGACAGATGATGGATAATAGATGATTATATTAAGTAAACAGGTACTGCAAGACACGGCGAGATGGTGAGTGATACATAATTATTTTTCAAAAGATACTGTAAAGCACAGTGATGTGACACATGATATGACAAATGATTATTTGTTGATAGATACTGCGAGACACAAGGAGATGACTAGTGATAAATATTTTTTGGTCATTAGATATTGCAAGACACTTGAGATGGTGAATGAGGGATAATTATGTGTTGACAGGTACTGCAAGACACAGTGACTAGGTGTCTGACAGAAGCCTCAAAGCGACGATACCAAGCCATTGCTTTCCCGGTTCTTGGGGCAGGGAATTTGAAATATCCCATGACAGAGGTGGTGCAGGCGATGGTCAGTGCTGTTCATCTCTTCCAGGCAAATCATTCACCCACGTCTCTGAAGGTTGTCAAGTTTGTCGTGTATCAAGACAGAACAACCTTACAGGTATTGTAACAGGTTTTATATGTTTAACCACTCAAAAATGTGTGCTAGAGATTTAAAGGATATGCATCTTACTTAATTTCTTGAACTATGACTGTTCTGACTCCAGCCTTCTGGATAATTTCAATTAGGCTTTACGTGACATACTTGATTGTCATGTACCTGTGCGTACTAGATACGTAACTGACTGTCCCTCAGCCCCTTGGATAACAGCAGATATCAAAGCTGCCAAACGGAAGCTGAGGCAGTCAGAGAAGATGGCGATCCACTCACCTCACCGTTCATCGCCAAATATTTACCTAGCAATGCTCCCTTCTTAAATCACTTCAAAACAGTGCCAAAAGTGAGCATTTTCTTGCTCGCTTGTCTGAATGTAAATCCTCAAAGATTCTTTTTCAGGTCATTGATCAACTTTTTGGTAATTATAAACATTCTGTTATCTGTTCAACAATCTCTCCATCTGATCTTCCTGATAAATTCTGTGAATTCTTTAATTAGAAAATTGCTGACATTCGCAATGAACTATATTCCACCGATTCAACTGCTGATGTTCACTCCAATACTTTCAATGGCATCCCCTTGAATGCATTTGAATGTGTCTCTGAGAAAACAATTCTCGATTTGCTTATTCAGCGCCTCATCAAATGTTGTGGTCTGGATCCTCTGCCTGCAGATCTGTTTAAACTGTGTTCAAATGGGCTTCTTCCAATTATCACAAAAATTGTCAACATCTCTCTGTCAACAGGCTCCTTTCCTGAAGATTTTAAACACGCCTTAGTTACACCTTTACTCAAGAAACCAGGTCTTGACAAAGAAAACCTGAAAAACTACTGACCTATTTCAGATTTACCCTTTCTATCAAAACAACTCAAAAGAGTAGTATTCCATCAACTCCTCCTCAGTCATTTATCATCCAGTGACCTTCATGAGGTGTTCCAGTCTGCATATAGACAAAATCACAGTACTGAGACAGTCCTCTTACACATGTCTGACACATCATTGTCCTGTGACGGGCGCAATAGCCGAGTGGTTAAAGCGTTGGACTGTCAATCTGAAGGTCCCGGGTTCGAATCACGGTGACGGCGCCTGGTGGGTAAAGGGTGGAGATTTTTACGATCTCCCAGGTCAACATATGTGCAGACCTGCTAGTGCCTGAACCCCCTTCGTGTGTATATGCAAGCAGAAGATCAAATACGCACGTTAAAGATCCTGTAATCCATGTCAGCGTTCGGTGGGTTATGGAAACAAGAACATACCCAGCATGCACACCCCCGAAAACGGAGTATGGCTGCCTACATGGCGGGGTAAAAACGGTCAAACACGTAAAAGCCCACTCGTGTGCATACGAGTGAACGCAGAAGAAGAAGAAGAAGATCATTGTCCTGTGCAGACAAGAGAGAAGTCTCATTTCTGTGACTGCTCAATCTCTCAGCAGCTTTTGACACAATAGATCAGGATATTCTTCTCGACTGTCTTCATCACACTTTCGGAATCTGTGGCACAGCCCTCACTTGGTTCAATCCTTATCTTTCCAATCACACTCAAAGAGTGTTCATCTCAAGTTCTCATTTTGAATCCAGACCTCTTCCTGTTCAATATGGTGTTCCCCAAGGAACAGTTCGTGGTCCAATACTATTTTGTCTGTACACTCAGTCCCTGTCCAGTATCATCAGTGAACATCAATGTGATTTTCACAAGTTTGCAGATAACTTCTGTCAGAAACCTGGGTGCATACTTTGATTCAGCTTTGCCCATGCATGACCATGTCAGTAATTTATGCAAAACTACAAACTTCCAACAGAAAAAAATCTGTACCATTCGACCATATCTGACTGTTGAAGCAACCTCTCAGCTTGTCTGTTCCTTAATTCTCAGTTGCATTGACTACTGCAGTTCACTACTCAGGGGTTTGAACAATGCTGCCAGAGTTGTTCTCGAAAGGTAAAAAAAGATCATGTTACCCTTCTCTTGTATCAACTTCACTGGTAGCCCGTCCAGTTCAGAATTCAGTACAAAACTGGCATATTGGCTTATCACCACTTCAAAGGCTGCCTCCCATCTTATTTACCTTCTGTCCTTCATATTTACACTCCATCCCTTTCTCTCAGGTCTTCTGGAGAAAAGCTCCTTTGAGTCCCCAAAGTCTCTTCAAAGACATTTGGTCAAAGGGCTTTTCAGCATCAAGCACCTTCTGTTTGGAATTCTCTTCCTGTGGATCTTCAGCACTCACCAACTCTGTTCTGTTTCAAAAGTAAACTGAAAACCCACCTGTTCAAAATGGCCTTTGGGTGTGACGAAGCGTAATTCTTTGTCTCCGCCCACCCTCTGCTCTCCATTTGTGTCCCCCCCCCCCCCCCCCCCATTGTAGTATTCCTATGGTGTGTGTGCTTGTGGGTTGATGTTTGAACGCATGCACACGCGTGCGTGTGTGTATGTGTTGTGCCTTTTTCCTGCGATTATTCATATATCTTCAGTTTGTTTTCCTCTGCTATGTCTTCATGTGCTCTTGTGTTGTATAATGCACTAATGTGTGTGTGTGTGTGTGTGTATCTGTGTGTGTGTGTGTGTACTGTTTAATGTGAGGTGCTTAGAGCCGATCTATGGGGAGTTTGCGCCATATTATTATTATCATTATTATTATTGTTATTATCATTATTATTAATTTGCCCATTAACTAGATTAGCATTCTGCCATATTTGTGTTCTTTATTCTGCTTTTCGTTTTTCTAGTTTTTAAGAGATGACCAAAAAAAAAAGTAAGACAAGAATTATGTGTGTGTGTTTGTGTGTGTGTGCGTGCGTGCACACGCGTAAGCGTGCAGCTGAAGCATACAACTGTAAGGTTATGTGTTTCTTGCTGCTCTGAAATCTGATTGTCCCTTTTCCATGGCCATGATGTCTGTTCGCTCTGCTGTTCTGAGGAAGGCGACATTTGGCCTTGATGTTTTGGGAACTGTAGCTAGCTGTTAGATAGCTCCTACAGACCAACCAGCAAACAAATCTGAGATATGCCATAGCATCCAACCACAGAGTGTCCTGCTGACCCTGCCATACTGGAAGAGATTCAGAACTATCAGACACTCTGTTTCAGTTTCAGGGAGATGTCAGAGCATGCGGACGTATCCATATGTACCACACCACATCTACTGACACTTTCACTTTGGAAAAGACCTGGGCTGGGTTGCACAAGCAATTTTAGCGGCGCTAAGTCTACTTTGCATCTAGATTTTTCCTAAGTCTATAGCCAGTGGTGCAGATTCAATCTTGATGCTAGGCAGAGGAGGAGGAATTTTATTTAATGTCCCATCATACATACTGATGATTGTAGACATTTTGTTATGATACTGATTTTTACATTTGAATGTTATGATTTGTTAACGCAAAGCAAATCACGCAGACTTAGGAAAAATCTCAATGCTAAGCAAACTTAGTGCTGCTAAGATCACTCATACAATCCAGTGCAGGTCTTGATGGGTTTCCCCTGGCAGTGTTTGATGAGGAAGGAGCATGCAAGACGTAAACTTGATGATTACTACTGCACACAAATACACACACACACACATGCTCACTTATTCATGCATGCACATACAAACACACATACAAAAATGCATGTACATGCATTGTACATGAATAATTTTATCTCATGTCGAATGGATGCACTTTGTTTTTATGAAAGGTATCTCTCTTCATCATTCTTTCTCTGTGTGTGTGTGTGTGTGTGTGGGTGTGTGTGTGTGTGTGTGCGTGTGTGTGTATGTGTGTCCCTCTGTCTCTCTCTGCTCCTCTCTCACCATTGTTGTGTTTTTTCACACATCTATAAAAGACATTTATGAAAGCATATGTTTGAACTATGCTTGTTCCCCTTTTCAGCAATTTCAACGCTGCATTGAAGGCACACCTTCCTTTGTCGGTGCTGTTGGAGGAATCGGCACTGGTGAGTTTACCCTGCTGATTAAAAAGAGTTTTTCATTAAGTCTTTTCAGTATTTTATTCTGTATTATTTCCACACATGAAGTGCCCACGCAAGTCTCCAAGAGTCATGTTCCTAACATGTAAGAAATCCTTGAAAATAATGAGGAGTTGCTTTTCGCTTTTTTTTGTTGTTGTTGTTTGTTTTGGGGTTTTTTTTGGTTTTTTTTGGTTTTGGTTTGTTTTTTTTAAAGATTTTTTAGCTAACAACCAGGAGCTGGTAGCAAGGTTGACTCCTCAAAGAGTGAAAAAGGTGTTGCTTGCTTGTGCTGTGCATGCTGTACTCCACTTTGGAGAAACTGGCTAGCACGGCACATGCTGTACTCCACTTTGGAGAAACTGGCTAGCACCACACATGCTGTACTCCACTTTGGAGAAACTGGCTAGCACCACACATGCTGTACTCCACTTTGGAGAAACTGGCTAGCACCACACATGCTGTACTCCACTTTGGAGAAACTGGCTAGCACCACACATGCTGTACTCCACTTTAGAGAAACTGGCTAGCACCACACATGCTGTACTCCACTTTGGAGAAACTGGCTAGCACGGCACATGCTGTACTCCACTTTGGAGAAACTGGCTAGCACTGCACATGCTGTACTCCACTTTGGAGAAACTGGCTAGCACCACACATGCTGTACTCCACTTTAGAGAAACTGGCTAGCACCACACATGCTGTACTCCACTTTGGAGAAACTGGCTAGCACGGCACATGCTGTACTCCACTTTGGAGAAACTGGCTAGCACCACACATGCTGTACTCCACTTTGGAGAAACTGGCTAGCACCGCACATGCTGTACTCCACTTTGGAGAAAATGGCTAACAATGCAACTCATTGGAGAACTTAACACATTGCTTTTCTCCATCTTTTAAGGAGTCTGTAACGGTGTCAACATTTTATTTGTTTTTTGTGCCCCCTTTTTCCTTCTTTTTTTTACAGCATCAGACAAAAATGTTTCAGTAGACACTATAGAGCCTGCTCAAACTCCACTTACTGGGAGCCAGTGGAGAGATTGCATGTGCTCAGATCTTTTCTTTCATAGGACGAGTTTAGAAGTGCCCAAAGATGTGACTGGATGAAGCGTGTGTGTGTGTGTGTGTGTGTGTGTGTGTGTCAGAAAGCAAGCATTAGACTGAGGCATACTAAATGGCTCTCTCCCACTGAGAGAACTCAGTTTGTCCTCAATGGTTGTCCTTGAAAGGTTCATACACACTCCTTCCACACCACCCACTTTTTCTTTTTTGATAGTTCAGTGCATTTTTTGTGAAGTTATTTTTTTTACAATGATTGAAAAGCCATTTACCTGCACTTGTGTTCCACTGTTGTCGTATGTGTGTGTGTTGAAATAAATGTATGTGTGTGTGCATGTATGTGTGTTTTGGTGTATGCATGCATGTGCGCTTTGGTGTGTGTGTGTGTGTGTGTGTGTGTGTGTGTGTGTGTGTCTGTGCAGGAAGTGGTTCTGTTGGGCCCACTTTGAACAGTGATTTTGTCACCATTATGACTGGAGAGATCAGCGCACAGTCAGTAAGTAAATTAATCTGCCCATTATTGTTCAGTCTTCACAGTATTTTTCCAAATAATCATGCTTCCTGTTAAGCACTTTTTCTGTTCTTTCATTCTCTTAAAGTAATGATAATAATAAAAAGGAAAAGAAAAAAAAGGATGCAGTGCACCATTCCATTAATTTGATAATAGCAAATAGGCACAATTAGGGCAGAGTCTCAAGATGCCAACATACAGATCTCATTTATGCTCTTTCAAAGCCTTAACTGTCAGGGGAAACAATGCTGCTCAAAGACACAAACAGACATTCTTGAAATTCAAGCGATGAGTGAAAAAAAGGGAACCATAAGGCACTTGACCTGTTTTCTTAACCATACAAAATAAGTGTGTGTGTGTGTGCACATGTGTGTGTGTGTGTGTGTGTGAGAGAGAGAGAGAGAGAGAGAGAGAGAGAGAATGTTTTGGTGTATATGTCCATATATATGCATGTGTGTGTGTATGTGTTTGAGAGAGTGAGAGAAAGAGAGAAAATGTGTTGGTGCATATGTTAGTGTGTGTGTGTGTGTGTGTGTGTGCGTGTGTGTGCATACTTTTTGTGAGTCGGGTCAAAAGTCAGATTCACAGGACCCTTTGGATGAGTGTTTCTAGTTACAAATGTGGCAGGAAGGAAATGATATTTTCTCTTTTTTTTCCCTTTTTTTTTCCTTCAACATCCGTAAATGATCAAACATGGCAGGGTAGGACAGATAGATTAATTTTTCAGTAAACAGTCAGGCATGACAGGGTAGGACAGGACAGTAGAGCCAAACAATCTGCACTGGGGTCTCTCCATTGCTAAAACTGAAATAAGCGAAATAGTTATTTCATGTTATGACATTTTAAAAACAGATTAGTAATATACTGAGATAGCTGGTATCAAAACATGAAGCCTCCTACCTTCATATTTCAACTTGTTTCTGTGCTTTGCATTTGAGAAGTCTTTGACATTAATGAGATGTAGAAGGTCAGGTCAAAAATATATGAGATGTGGAAGGTCAGGTCAAAAATAAATGCTTTGTAGACAAACAGAACAAATGCATATGTTCTGATTGGTTGCTTTTGACAGAGAAATGCCAAAAGCGCTTTGATTAGCTTTTAACGTCATTATGATGTGACTCCATAGATTTAGAAATATCTACATTCCCAATTTCTGATCCAGAACACCAAAGTATAAAAGTGCTGTGCAAAGCAAATTCCTGATCAGAAATTGTAGGGTGGAGGGAGTTAACGGAGTTAACCCTATTTGCATCCAGCCAACTATCACAGCTGGAATGTTCAGGCATATGCAGTTCAGACTAAGATGCATAACACTCTTGACATGATGCTCCATATACTCAACTTCAGCACAACTGTCCGTAAGTATTAGGTTTTAACATGAGACTGAAGCATAGGAAATATGCAAAGTGCTTGAAAACTCAAGCATTTTCTTGCAAGCTGCTGTCCAGCAGGCAGCTTGACAGTGATAGTTTTACAGGCATTTGGTCCCTTCCCAAAAGAACACAAGAATGATGTAAATGTTTGTATATTTGTTGATTAATTAATGAAATAATCAGTCAGTTGGGTAAGTTATTCAAAATCTTTTTAGAA
The DNA here is from genome assembly GCF_041734735.1 of Babylonia areolata. Taxonomy (NCBI): domain Eukaryota; kingdom Metazoa; phylum Mollusca; class Gastropoda; order Neogastropoda; family Buccinidae; genus Babylonia; species Babylonia areolata. The sequence goes on from NC_134877.1 coordinate 40,463,967, forward strand.
TTGCATGATCAACAATCTGATGTGATTTGCACATTTATTTCAGAACACTGTTTAGATTATAAGTTGAGAATACATTCCACTCAGCTTTCAATTTATGCTTATAATAGCAGTCATAGCACCAGTCTCTCATGTTCAAGGCTAAATGATTATTTGCTGTTTGTTTTGCAAGTCAACACTCTGTGTCATATCATTTCAGACAGATGTGATTGTGAACAGTACCAACAAGGGACTGAGTCTGAAGGATGGAGCAGTATCCAAGTCCATCCTGAACGCAGCAGGCCCAGTGCTGCAGAATGAATGCAGAGCCAAGTATCCCAACGGCATTACACCTGACACTGTAGCTGTCACACAAGGATGTAATCTGTCATGCAAAGAGGTGTTCCATGTGGTTGTGAAGGAGTTGGGAATTGACAGTGAACAGGTAAGAACAAATTAAAAATCAACCTAGCAAGCAAGCACAGAATGCACATCCCTGAATCATGCTGTAAAGTTTTTACCATAAGCTTACATTCTTTAAGGTTGATCTTAACTTTGCCATACTGCTCCCTCCAACGTTTCTGAACCAAAAAGTAAGCAAGTTGTGGCAAACAGCTTGGGAGCAAACCGATTGTATGGACTACTTGAATATGCAAATCCAATTGTCCACATGTTCCAAACCTGCAAAACCGACAGTTTACTCTTTATTTTAACAGGCGCAATAGCCGAATGGTCGAATCTCGGTAATGGTGCCTGGTGGGGAAAGGGTGGAGATTTTTCCGATCTCCCCATGTCAACATATATGGAGACCTGCTAGTGCCTGAACCCCCTTCGTGTGTATACATAAGCAGAAGATCAAATACGCTTGCTAAAGATCCTGTAATCCATGTCAGCAATCAATGAGTTATGGAAACATGAACATAGCCTGCATGCACACCCCCGAAAACGGAGTATGGCTGCCTACATGGCAGGATCACACACATAAAAGCCCACTTGTGTACATATGAGTGAACATGGGAGTTGCAGCCCACGAAGAAGAAGAAGCACGCTTTATTTTTTGCCTGCATGGTTAGATCTGTTCAGTATAGTGCACTCTGGTGCTGAGACAAAGCTCAGTATACTGCTCCTGTTTATGATCTTTGTCTAAAGTCAGTGTCAAAATTATCAACCATTTCTTGCGCATCTTGACATCAGCACTGTCCTCCAGACCACATAAACATCAGAAGGAAAGAATTGTGTGAGGTATAGCTTTACTCAGTGGAACACACACACACACACAAAATTGATGCAACCTTGACCATAGTCATGGCCATCTCAAAAGTTTTTAGGATGCATCTGTCTGTTAAGTTACACTGAAGTTAATCAAATGATATCTGAGGAAAAAAAGTGCAAATGCTTAAGCCTTTTTCTTGACCAAGGTCAAATAAAGAAATTGCTCATTTGTTCTTTTTCTTTCGTTTTTGTGTTTTTTGTTGTTATTGGTTCTTTTTCCCTCTTCTTTTTTTATTTTTTTTTTTACTGCCTCATCACCTGTAGCATTACCCCTACACATGTTGCTCATCCAGACCCCCACAAACACAACCACACCCAGATTCATCTGCCACAGTCACAGTATCGGCAGACCACATGGAGCTATCATTGAGAGGTGGCCAGGAAGCCACACATTAGAGGAGAGCCTGCACTGCTGCCGAGTCCTTTGGCAGTGTTCAGTAGTGCTTGTTTTCTTATTCAACATACACAGCATGAAGTCCCCTACTGATGACAGTGATCACTTTGTCCCATGCCAGACTGAGTGAGCACCCCCAGGAGTGGGGGCTGCCATTACATCCCTTCAAAGACTGCCCGCTATGAACCTGCTGACACCCAAAGACTTTAACAGGAACTCACCAAAAGTGTTTTTGGTATCTGATGTTGCGGTTTCTGTAACAGACTTTTTTTTAAAGAATTGGATTGTTAGCCCTATTCTAACCCCCAACCTGGAGGACCAGTGAGCGCCCTTCGTCTGGTCTCTACCCCTTTGACCTGTCTGGCTTGGGAACAAACTCCAGACATTTGTCAACAGATGCCTGCGCAACATTCTGAACATCAGGTGGCCTGAAATCATCTCAAATGAAGACCTCTGGGACAGAACCAAACAAGCACCCATAGAAGAAGAAATCAAAAAGAGAAAGTGGGGGTGGATAGGTCACACGTTGCGCAAGTCACCACTCAACATCACTCGCCAGGCACTTGACTGGAACCCCCAAGGCAAACGCAAAGTTGGCAGACCCAGGCAGACTTGGAGAAGAAGTACGGACACTGAAGTGAAGGAGCCGGAATGACGTGGGCCCAGATAAAGAGGATCGCCCCAAACCGTGTCCGTTGGAGGAGTGCTGTTGCGGCCCTTTGTTCCCGAGCGGAGCTATAGGCATAAGCAAGCAAGCACCAAAAGTGTGGAAGTGGAGTGGATGTTGAAACAGAGGTCACTATGAGAGCAGGTCATAAAAGGCCACAAACTCTGCAGCATTTTTTTCAGTAATTCATGAAGATAAGGATGATAACACTTTTTTTTTTCCTATGTTTCATGTATATTAGGATGATGGACAATTTTTGTTTTCTATACTTCATCAAGATTAGGAATGATGATGATGCTACCATAGAGGTCCATTTTTGTTTTGGGACAACATCGCAAAATTCGTACTCTGCTCTTCCTTTTATTATATTTTCTGGTGTCAAACGGGCTCAGGAGATACAAACACTTGCAGTGTTGGTCAGGAAATTTGAAGAATACTCCGAAAGATGCATCCCTTAAAGTAGATGACCCTCGACTGTGTAGCCCCAGTCTTTTCTTTTCCACACATAGCATAAGTCTGGGTTGGAGCCAGCCAATGGTTGAAAAATCCCTTCCCTCTAATGGGGATTGAACCAGTGTCCTGCCAGTTGTGTGTGTGTGTGCTTTTGGAATGTTTGTACTTGGTTGTGTGTGTGTAGCTGTAGGCATGTGTTACACACATGAACTGTATTTTCAGAAACTGTCTGAACTGGTGATAAAATGCCTGCGCACCGCAAGTGACAAGGGACGCCGCTCCATCGCATTTCCTGTTCTTGGAGCTGGTAATATGGGCTATCCATGGGCTCTGTCGGCCAGGGCCATGCTGTCGGCCATTCAGCAGTTCAGGAAAGACAACCCAGCCTCATCAGTGTCTGAAGTGAAAGTGGTTGTGTACCATACAGACAGGAAAGTGTTGGAAGTAGGTCTCTCTCGCACACACACACACACTCTCTCTCTCTCTCTCTCTCTCTCTCTCTCTCTCTCTCTTCTTTCTAGTACTGTATAACTGAAAGAATGGATGGTTGAATTTTTGTTGTTGTTTTTTTCTTTTGATATTTTTGTTTGTTTGTATTTTTGGTTTTGAGGGAGGTTTCCTTGTTTCTGTAAGAATATTTTTGTACTGCTGGAATAAGCAGTGTGAGTTGTACTTGTGGTGATGTCAGAAATAACCCTTGTTACCCCCCTTGTCAATAAATCCTTGCAGGTAATGACAGTAAAATGTGAAAGTATCTCTCTGTCTGTTTATCCAACAGGACTGACAGTACTGTCCTAATTAAGAAATTATTGCACCCACTAAACCAGAATGTCCCCTAGAATTGATGTGAAACCAAAGGGATAATACCTCATCACCAGTCTACCCAGAGTACTGGCCCATGAAAGGTGACATGAGCAGCCTCACTGGTGTTGCAGTTTTCAGTCCTTTCTTTGTCAGGAACTGAATACACTTTTTTCAACCATGTTAGTTTCTGGGGGGTTATAGTTGAAAGAATGAGTTGAATATTTACACCTCCATTTTTGAAAACTGAGCACTGTGACTGTTCTTTTAATTATGTTTCATTGTTGCTGTATTTTGTTGTTGTTTGCATTTCTTTTCTTTTTTTCTTTTTTTTAATTTTAACCCCAAATGTGAAACTGAAACACAGTTTTAGCAATATTGAATATTGTTGTCAGGCAGCCTTCTACTCTTTGGAGTGTTTTGGCAGCAGCTGATTTAGCCATACACCTTCTGAGCTCAAGATGTTTAAGCTAATCACTGACCAGTTTTTCTGTGTGTTATTTGATGGGAGCTTAGTAAAAATCTGAATGCAGCCATGTGGGCATACTTAAACATAAAATGACTCTTTCAGCTTATTGATGTATCCTCCATCTTTCACACACTTCCCCATTCTTTCAAACCACGTGTCCATGGCACCCAACAGCGGTGATTTAGGTACCCAAAAGAATGCCCTCGAAGAAAGCTCAAACATTTTCAACACTCAGGAACTGCATGTCTGTCAGTTGTCGCTTGACCAAAGAGACAGGAACCAACCACAATGGGACAAATCCAGCAGAAAGTCAAGTTGCATTGTCATGATGCAGCGGGTGACCCAGGTTTCAGGGCAGAGATGTTGTCTGCACCATGTCTCAAATACTTAGGCAGGCAATGGTTGAATACCAGTCTGATGTTATTGCCTTTCCCTCCTGAAGTGGTATGGTGGACAGATTTTGAAAAGAAACACACCACCATTTGTTTGCCTGCACTTCTTGATCTTTTAGATTTTTAATTCTACAGGTGGATTCTCACCTGAGAAGACCCAGACTACTATCTGTTGCTTCGTTTTAGGATCACGCTGAAATGCCCATATTTTGTCTCCACTAACAATGTCTTAAATGTGATTTGATCTTCCTCCATCAAATTTTGCATCTTCCTCTATTACATTTTTGGAGCATGTTTGTGCTCCAATAAACCCTTACCTTCTTTCATTCATCGATGGTAATTTTTGGATTCTCCTCAATCAGTGACCTTACCTCCAACACCTTCTCTGGAGTTATGATGGTTACTAGATGACCACATGTCATCATCTTCAAGCAGTCCCAAACAATCCAAAACTTACATTATTTGAACCAGTTTAAAACTGTTGTACTGATGGAGATTGCATGCCAAAGCAATGTAACAAACTTAAGCCTTCAATGGTTGATTTTCCCTTGCAAAAGTCGTAATAGGTTATAGCACAAAACCATTTCTGGCAGGAAAGCCATCACCATTGCTTCACATTTTGCCTTCCCAAGCTAAGCAGTTTTCCAGGAACAGAGTGATTTTTCACATTAGTTTTGACATCATTGCTAATGAATGTTGTAAAGTATGACACTATTATTCCTGTAGTTTGCCTCTGTTCAGATGCTTAATGAGCCCCTTTGCGTAATCTTATATCACAAGGGGCTATGTAGCAGGCCTCACATGCTTATTGGTCACACAAGGGTTGGAGAGTGGGTACATCCTACTGTTCTGATTGTCAGTGTGGCACACAGTGTGGACAGGTATGTGAATGGAAAAGGTACTTTTGTACTGAGATAAGCTTTTCTGTATACTGACATGACTACACAAAATTCATTTCCCATTCCTTCCCACAATGAGCAGGAAACCTATTTCACAGATCTGTGATCTCAGGGACTTGGGATTGCACAATGGGGTGCAGGGGAGTACATCAGCATTGGATAACAGTCATAGACCAATAAAAGGTTGAGAATGTCCAATCACTATATTGCTGAAGAGGACAAATCTCCCATTGCTTTTTCATCATTGAGGTTGTCCAGTATGTTTCTTTGTTAGCTCAGACATCATGTGTGACAAACTTTGGTTACAAGTCAATCCTCCCCAGATAGTATCAGTTCAACCTGCAGGTAGTTTCAGTCAGCGTCTCAGTGTTTGAATATCTAGGACATAATGTCTTCTGCGCATGCACTGAACAGAAGATGTCTGCTTCTTTTTTTTTCTGCTCGAGCAGATATGATCATGTGTCAAACGGTTTCTTGATCTTCCCAAAGAAAATATAAAAGGTTTCAGAGGATCTTTGGCAAGATTTTTTGGAACAACAACTAGATGGTGCAATGCCACTAGGGTTCATGCCCAATGGTTCTGTACAAGAAACTGCTGTAACAAGTTGTTATGATCATCAGTGATGTTAAACTGCAAATGAAGCCTTTCGGTTCATTGTCAAAAGTCTTCAAACAGGAAAAGAATGCTTGTCAATGGAAATAATGGAAAGGGATAGAACCAGTCATTAAATACCTGGGGGTTTTTTTTCCAGTGCAGCGTTTGACAGAATGACCTAAAGAAGTTGTGAGGGAGAGAGATTAGAACAGAGGGTGAGAAAATATTGAAAAAAACTAAATTGTTTTGTATTCTTCATTTTCAAGACTTTTTTTTTCATATTCTTCATTTTCAAGACTTCATTTTCATCCAGTGAAGTTTCTTAATACACTGACACTGGATGATAATAGTTTGTTAATTTTGATTTTTGCAGATTAAAAGCTTAAGACTGAAGTGTTGACTGGTTGCTATCAAAGTCCCCTCCTTCTCAGTGTGATGAGGGTTAATATCCTGTTATGTTTGGTTGGGTCAATCCATATGTCCTGTTATTGCCCATGTGGATGTACATCCCTGGGGGCAGAGTCCAGTAAATTCCATATACCGTAAAGTTTGGTCTATTGAACGCACTGGTATATAAGCCGAACCCACTATTTTTTTTTAATACTCTCTCTCCCTCTCTCTCTCTCTCTATCTCTCTCTCTCTAACATGCTGTGTGTATTTAGTCAAAAATACTTTATTTAGACTTGGATTTGAGTATGTTTGGTTGGAACAGGGCATTGGTTGTGAGCAACCTTTTTTGTCATTATTTAAGCAAAGAATGAAAGATGTATTTATGCAAGAGTGGGACGAGTCAGTAATGTCTAAAGATATATATCATAACTACAGACTGTTCAAAACTGGTTTTGAATGTGAGCAATATTTTTACTTTGTTGATAAAAAGTGTTTTAGGGACTGTTGATAAAATTACGGCTTGGTTTGCTCCCAATAAATAGATAATTTTTTAGGAGAACATTCAAATGTAATTCAAATTATGCATGTAAACATTGTAATGTGGTTGAAGATGAAAATCATTTTATATGTGACCAAGCGCTATGCTTGCTCCAATATTTGCCTCATGCACAAGCTGTATTAGCTTGCCTCACGCCTCATGCACAAGCTGTATTAGCTTGCCTCACGCACAAGCTGTATTAGCAGACGACGTTTTTCCCTCCTTACCCGTGCCCAGAATGTGTGACGTCACTCCGCTTACATCATTTTGTCCTCGCCAGAACACCTGCTGTCGGCTCGACCAGTGTCGCGTCGCGGTACGTCTTTGGCTGAGAGGAAACTTGTGTTTCTGTTCCACCGTAATTAATTAATAACTCTTTTGTCAGATCAGTAAACTACAAGTATTATATACTGGCAGAATCGTCGCAATTCCATCTTTAAATCTATTCCATTTATGTGCACCTACGTTAAACTGATTTAATGCAGTTTGTAATTTTCAGCGACGAGCTCGTTAAAACTGACCCTGTTCAGGTGACTTAAATTAAGATGATAAATTCATCTTAAACAACCAACACTTCATTTTATACTCATTATAAAGTAGGTGTTGAGCTCTTTCTTTTGCAACTTATCCGACGTAAATCGGTTCAGGAATCATTGAGAAATCTGTCACTGAACACCTTTAAACAAACACAATTGTCATCGGATTCTCTGTGATTAGTGACGATCTGCTCGCAAGCTCACGTGACGCACTTTGCGGTCTGCTAAACTTGCATAAATTGGCACAGTGGATGATGAGTGGTCATTTCATGCCTGGTCAGTCCTCTGACCAGAGGCTGCTCTCCCTCTCTCTTGCTGTGTCGCGTGCAGTGTGTCGTGTGTGTTCTCACAACGGCTGACACTTCGCTACGTGTTGCTGTAAGTACTAGTGTGTAGAATGTGTTGATTTGTAATTTGTATTATTCGACACAGTACTTGTGTTCATATGAGTATGTTCAGTTATTGCTTTGTTCAGTTAATTCTTTGTTCAGTTATTGCTTTGACATGTTAGTCACAGATCGGCTATGATTGATCTAAATAATCGCCATGTCGTCATATGCTCGGAGCAGTGTTCCATTTGATTCTTCTTAACGTCACAGTCAGTGACGTCTCTGTACACAGATAGTTTGTTCCAGAATGTTCTAGTGAGTGCATAAAGTTCATTCACCACTTAATGGTTAAGCCATGATGGTTCTTCACTTAATATCTGGTCTATCAGTTTGCCAGTATTATATCTAATCCAGATTCATTTGAGTCACTTTGACACAGTATAAGCTTTACCTAGTCTATACTGTCAGTGTACTTTCACCAAGTCAGCATTGCTTCAGTCACTTTAACTGTACTATTCAAATGTATTAGGAATGTCATTTGATGTCAGCGTTTGGTCTTCACACATTTGCATTATGTTGTTGCGTATCCCAAACCCGAGTGAATAGTCTTTCCATGTGATATGTATACATGCGCTTTATTATTCACTTGTGCAGACATGTTGTACTTATGACATTTGTTTGTGTCATTCCAGGCACTGTCTTCTCTTTTTATCTTCTCTTCTATTCTCTTCTCTTAGGTTTTCTTCTCATCTAATAAGTATTGTAAATAAAACAATAGAAAAACCCATTTGTGACTGGCCTCTATATGTTCCTGGCCTGTGCGTGGGATCTTGTCTATCCTTTCATTCAATCAATCATATTTAGTTAAGTCTTTTGTGCCGTACCCTTGAATAACCACTCGGAGCACGGCCACAAAAGTGGCGTCGCCGACAGGATAAAGATCCATTATAACATAGTCCAATTATTCCCTTTAAGATTTCAATTCTTTTATCCAAATTCAATCCATCCCTAAACCACAGCCCTTTACCACCAAGTGTACCTTGTTACAACTTGGCGCTGTGAGCATTGGATGTGCTAATTCTCTAAATATCTCTAATATCACAGCTCCTAGCCAAGCTAATCTCTATTACATACTTGGCGCTGTGAGCTAGGATCATACAGGGACAAGAGGTTGTACTAAGAGTCACATAGGGATAATCTAACATAGGAGAAGAGAGAAGACAGTGCAGCAGGTACATCAAGTCCACAACAAGAAACGTCGCCCCATCAATATGGCTTCAACCGACTTCCTGCCCAAACTCCCGACGCTATCCGGAGAGGAAACCGGCAGTGAGGTCGACGACTTCATCAGTGAGGCCAGACTGATTCTCCAGCTACAACCCCTGGATGACGCGACAGCCTCTCTCTGGCTGATATCAGCCCTTGCAGGCCAATGTCGCCAGCGGATCGTCAGGCTGCCAGCGACAGAAGTGGACACCCCAGCCAAGATCCTTCACATCATTGAGGAGAACTGGGGAGAGCAGCGAGATGCCACTGACCTTGCCACTGCTTTCTTCAACAGGCAGCAGCAGCCCAAGGAGACGGTGATCGACTACGCATCACATCTTCAGTACCTGTGGACCAAGGTCAACAGGGCTGAAGATGGGATCATGCAGGTGCCAGCGACCATCCTCCGCGACGCCTTCGCCAGAGGCCTTCAGCCAGCTGCACTCAGGTGCAATGTCAGGCGTCTCATCCGCTACCACCCTGACATCACCTTCAAGGCAGCAAAGAAGGAGGCCCTGCGATGGCTGAGGGAGGACAGCCACACCTACAACACCTGCCCTGGCGTAGACAACACCACTGCTGTCCGCCTACAGTCTCAGCTGGCCGCACTCACAGCTGAGAACACCAGCCTGCGATGTCAGCTGCAGTCACCCATGCCAGCACGCCGCCCACATCCTCCAAAACCAGCGCTTCATCCTCAACGCTGTGCTGCTGACCGCACCCCAGACCCTCCACACTGTGTCTGGTGTGAGAGGCCCAGTCACACCGAGGACCAGTGTCGCCACAAGCGACGCTACCTGAGGGCCAGGCAACTGAATGCAAACCACAAGCCTGCAGCTCCAGCGTACAAACAGTGTGTCACTGACACACACACTGGGCAGCATGGACTGATGCCAGCTACTCCAGCTCCAAATCAGCGACACAGGAGACGCAGACGCAGACGGAGGTGCCACAGCACCACACCTGACGCTGTGGTCCCACAGGTGTCCCCACCTGTAGTCAGCCCCACGCAGCAGACGCACGACCAACAACTACCTGCTGTCATGCCGACTCACCCGGTCCCACTGCACCACCAGGACAGCAAGGTGTCACACTCTGACACTGACACTGATACAGATAGTGACAGTGGTATGTGGCTGACCAGGCCCATGCCAAGACCCAGGACACCAACCCGGCGAGCTGCACCAGAGCCACCTCCACTACCACCAGATCCTGCACCTAGGCGCTCCACACGACTGGCATCCAGGGCATCACTGAGCATGTGAGGAGACTGATGTCAAACATTTAACAGCCAGAACAGTGACACTGCAAAACACTCATGTTTCTTATTTTTTTCATTCTTTCTGAACTGAGGCAATGCTGATTTTGTTTTTCATGTTCCTGTTCATGCTTTAATTTTGTTTTCATTTCAGATATTTCTGTACAATTCATGTTTCATGTTATTTTATTTCTCTTCTTGCTTAATTTAACCTGTGATCTAGCTTGTCACAAGGTCTTAGCAATGCAAAGTATGTTCATAATCTATGCTATTATACATGTATGCTATTTTACATGTGCATCTGACAGTGATAAGATAGATAGATTGATAGGCACACAAATGAATGCTTTCCATCTTCATAGTGTATTTACCTAATTGGGACCCCTTCTCTATCTCAAACTGTTCAAAGTTAAGTTAGGATGCATTTGACTAAGTCCAAACTCTTAACTTAACCTGGCTAATGCCACTTTGCATATAGAAGTAGGGTGTGGTTCCTAAGAATGTTGCAGTCATTTCACATTCGCTTAGCTATCAGTTATCAGCTAAATTATCTCCCTTACCTGCCCAATAATTCTTCTTTGATGCTCAGCTAAGTCTCCTCACAAGAATTACCTGAAATTAACCATCGCGGACGATGGGTTTTAAAAGATGGGGGGAGGTGTGACCAAGCGCTATGCTTGCTCCAATATTTGCCTCATGCACAAGCTGTATTAGCTTGCCTCACGCCTCATGCACAAGCTGTATTAGCTTGCCTCACGCACAAGCTGTATTAGCAGACGACGTTTTTCCCTCCTTACCCATGCCCAGAATGTGTGACGTCACTCCGCTTACATCATTTTGTCCTCGCCAGAACACCTGCTGTCGGCTCGACCCGTGTCGCGTCGCGGTACGTCATTGGCTGAGAGGAAACTTGTGTTTCTGTTCCACCGTAATTAATTAATAACTCTTTTGTCAGATCAGTAAACTACAAGTATTATATACTGGCAGAATCGTCGCAATTCCATCTTTAAATCTATTCCATTTATGTGCACCTACGTTATTCTGATTTAATGCAGTTTGTAATTTTCAGCGACGAGCTCGTTAAAACTGACCCTGTTCAGGTGACTTAAATTAAGATGATAAATTCATCTTAAACAACCAACACTTCATTTTATACTCATTATAAAGTAGGTGTTGAGCTCTTTCTTTTGCAACTTATCCGACGTAAATCGGTTCAGGAATCATTGAGAAATCTGTCACTGAACACCTTTAAACAAACATAATTGTCATCGGATTCTCTGTGATTAGTGACGATCTGCTCGCAAGCTCACGTGACGCACTTTGCGGTCCGCTAAACTTGCATAAATTGGCACAGTGGATGATGAGTGGTCATTTCATGCCTGGTCAGTCCTCTGACCAGAGCCTGCTCTCCCTCTCTCTTGCTGTGTTGCGGGCAGTGTGTTGTGTGTGTTCTCACAACAGTTGACACTTCGCTGCGTGTTGCTGTAAGTACTAGTGTGTAGAATGTGTTGATTTGTAATTTGTATTATTCGACACAGTACTTGTGTTCATATGAGTATGTTCAGTTATTGCTTTGTTCAGTTAATTCTTTGTTCAGTTATTGCTTTGACATGTTAGTCACAGATCGGCTACGATTGATCTAAATAATCGCCATGTCGTCATATACTCGGAGCAGTGTTCCATTTGATTCTTCTTAACGTCACAGTCAGTGACGTCTCTGTACACAGATAGTTTGTTCCAGAATGTTCTAGTGAGTGCATAAAGTTCATTCACCACTTAATGGTTAAGCCATGATGGTTCTTCACTTAATATCTGGTCTATCAGTTTGCCAGTATTATATCTAATCCACTGATTCATTTGAGTCACTTTGACACAGTATAAGCTTTACCTGGTCTATACTGTCAGTGTACTTTCACCAAGTCAGCATTGCTTCAATCACTTTAACTGTACTATTCAAATGTATTAGGAATGTCATTTGATGTCAGCGTTTGGTCTTCACACATTTGCATTATGTTGTTGCGTATCCCAAACCCAAGTGAATAGTCTTTCCATGTGATATGTATACATGTGCTTTATTATTCACTTGTGCAGACATGTTGTACTTATGACATTTGTTTGTGTCATTCCAGGCACTGTCTTCTCTTTTTATCTTCTCTTCTATTCTCTTCTCTTAGGTTTTCTTCTCATCTAATAAGTATTGTAAATAAAACAATAGAAAAACCCATTTGTGACTGGCCTCTATATGTTCCTGGCCTGTGCGTGGGATCTTGTCTATCCTTTCATTCAATCAATCATATTTAGTTAAGTCTTTTGTGCCGTACCCTTGAATAACCACTCGGAGCACGGCCACATATAAACAGTTGTGACCTCTACAGTAACTTAAGGCAAAAACATCCAAACTCTGAAGGTGAATCATATGTTCACTTGCTGAAGAATGGTTCCAATTACAGTATTTGTAAACTCTATATATTTAATGCCCTGAAGATACGACAGGAATTCGTTGACAGCAATGAAGAAATTTAGAATTAATTTACAATGCACAAGAAGCACTTTTGTTCTACAGGTTTAAGTTAGAATGTATTTTGCAGTGTATTGTTGCTACGTGATCACCATATTGTGTACTTTTGACCTCTTTCTAGGGGCTGGAGGCCTGGGGATTAAAGTTTTTGTTTTTGTTCTCTCTTCTTTCTTTCTCTCTCTCTTTCTCTCACTCTCTCTCACCCTCTCACTCTCTCTCCCTCACTCTCTCTCCCTAATTCTCTCTCTTCTCCCTCTCATCTGTCTCTTTCTTTCTGTCTGTCTGTCTGTCTGTTTCTCTCTTTTGTGTGTGTGGTAAATGTTTTGGCACACCAGTTACTATCTGTGATTTATTTACACAGGCTTTTGAACAACAGAAAAAAGTCATGCTTGCTGACGCCAGAGCAAATCAGAGAGTGCTTTCATCATTACGGCTAAATCGAAGCTTTCCAGATCATCTCCTTAAACCAGAATCCAGTTGTAAGTATCATTCATAAGGTGTGTAAGTCCTGCCATTAATTAATCGACCTGCCATTAGTTAATCAAACAGCAAATGTGGATGAGATTAGCTTTCCATTCTGAATCAGGTTATCCATATTTTCAGCACCAACTATGAACAGCTTAGATGGATAATGTAAATCTGATGAGAAATGTCCAAAGAGAGCAAAATCATTAAGCTACCTTAGAAACATATATAAAATCATGTATTAGCATGTGTATATATGATGACATAAAGATTTACATTTTCCCCTCTTTTTCTTTTTTTTTTTTTTTTTTTTTTTTTTTTAACAAACAGAAATCTCATATTTCTCATTCAGAGCACAGATTGATAATGGGTATAATGATATAATGATGATATTGGGTGTAGTAACGAGGGTGTACTGGTGATTTGGGTATAATGATGATATTGGGTGTAGTAATGATAAGGGGCATACTGGTGATGTTGGGTATTATGATGATATTGGGTGTAGTAACGATATTGGGCATATTGGTGATGTTGGGTATTATGATGATATTGGGTGTAGTAATGATAATGGGCATACTGGTGATGTTGGGTATAATGATGATATTGGGTGTAGTAATGATATTGGGCATACTGGTGATGTTGGGTATAATGATGATATTGGGTGTAGTAATGATATTGGGCATACTGGTGATGTTGGGTATAATGATGATATTGGGTGCAGTAACGATATTGGGCATATTGGTGATGTTTGGTATAATGATGATATTGGGTGTAGTAACGATATTGGGCATATTGTGATGTTGGGTATTATGATGATATTGGGTGTATTGACAACAATGGGTATAATGACTTAACAAAGCAGTGTGCATATCTGAGTGCCTTTTGAGCATAATTGAAGGACATGATAAAATATATGCCAGTTAATCCCATGAAAGATGCGCTTAACAGCCGGACGAAATGTACAAATGATGCCCAAATTGTAACAGTAGTAGCAGTGTATGTCTTCTGTATATGAAATCACAAATACATACACACAAGCAGAGTTATTGTCAGGCAAGCAAACACTGACACAGGGTATTGTGTATCATTTCCTAACTCAATCTCTAAAAAAAAAAAAAAAAATTTAATGCTGTCTTCCTGGTTAACCAAATTAATGTACATGATTATGGAGGAAAACAAGAAATGTGCATATGTATGTGTACTCATGTGGGTGTGCGTGCATGAGGGCATTTGTGTGTGTGTGAGAGAGAGAGAGAGAAAGAGAGAGAAAGAGAGCATATGTATGTGTGTTTTGGAATGTGTGTGTGTGTGTGAGAGAGAGAAAGAGAGAGAGAGAGAGAGACCATATGTGTGTGTGTTGGATTGGAATATGTGTTCTTCCCCTCCTCTCTAATATGCACAATGAGCACACGCACACACACACACACACACACACACACACACACACACATCCTCTTGCTGACTCACTTACTCACCTACTCACACCCACATCTTAGTAAAAGTAATGATTATGCACCCATAATTAGTTGCAAACTGAACATTTACTTACAAAACTTGCTTATTTAACTGTTCTGTATTAACATTTATTTTCTCATTAAGTTTTTGTTTACTTTATTCTTATTTTCTTGTGAAGTATTCACTTATCAATAACAATACTGAGTCATATTTGAAGTATTTATTTATCTATCTGTTTATGTATTTCCATGATGCAATGTGTGACACTGTTTTTCAGCTGTAGGTATGCAGTGCAAGGTTCTTCGGTTTGGCACAATGAATTTTCTGCTGAAAAAAGGAGATGTCCTTCAGGAGGATGTTGATGCAGTCATCGTGACTACCACATTTGACCTCAACCTGCAGTTAGGTATGGAAATGACCTTTTACAGTTTCGAAGATTTTGTCTCCCACAAGGTCATTTTACAATAAAGTTAGAAGTTCATGCACCAAAAGAACTTTGGTGTTTTACCCATACTGTTTCAACTATACATCATGTTAGGCAACTTGTCATCTGCTGTGCAACATCGGGTTTCTTCACTCTTCAGTAGGCAGGAATGGGTAAGAGCCATGTTCAGCCAGGTGAGTACGAGCCATGTGCAACCAGGTGCATATATTCTCTCCAGATACAGACTCTTTGAATAAGTGTGCTTGAACCATGCCACCCAATGAGGGAACAAGTGGTTAAGCCTTTAAGGTCACATTAATTCCTGCTGATTTAAAAACAAGAATGAATCTGAAAACGTGGATGGCAGGGGGCAGAGGTAGGAGGTGTGGGGGTCGGGGGGCGGGGGGGGGGGGGGAGTGGTGCACCAATATTTACAAATACATGAGTATACCTTAAGTTGTGCACTGGAAACCAAACAGTTCTGTCTAGCTAAAGCAGCCCATGTTGATAACCATTTTCTTGTTTTGCAATCATGATACAGATCTATCAAAGTTTTAAACTTTCCCTGTCTTCATCACAACTTTCTGGCTATGATAAACATAATAAAATCACCAAACAAATTTTCATGGGTAATATGCATGACTATCATTCTGGACACATCCAGTTCCTTGGTCAAAATCATGATCAGCAGATCGGATGTACCCCCCAGATACCCCCCACGCCCCCACCACCCCCAATAAAACCAACATAATTTAGATCTAGATTTCATTGCTCCCTTTATTTTCTATCAAATCGTCCTGTAAATGTTCATCACTGTCTTCTTTGAATTTATACATCAATTCTTTCTGAGCATCAGCTAAAGAAAGCAATTTTGATTGATTTAGTGTACCACAATCGCATGTCTTGAGCACAGTGTCCAACATTTTGTTGAGCAAGCAAGGAGAGGAGACAGGCAAACACTGTGGCAGTAACCCAACCAAAACGTTCAGATATCTACACCTCATGACGTAGATGGGGTTTCTAGCTATGAATAGAATCTAGAAAGATTCCCCAAACTAAAGCTACCAGTATTTTTGTCAACGAACTGAATGCAAACCAGGGAAAAGTCAGAATATTTCGATGATGAGTTATCTCGTTATTGTGGCAGCGAAGCGCACATGCTTGCGCTGAAGAGTTATCTCGTCATATAGGCAGCCTAGGGGTTAATGTGCATTTGTACCCTAAATCAGTATCATATGGTTATAAGCCAAATTGTTTGGATCAGAAGACATACAGCAGCCGCATTGTCAAGTGGTTTGTGAATGATGGACTGGCATGTAAAGGCATGGTTTTTGATGCCATGAGGTAATGTTTGGGATCAATATACAGAATTATTTCACATGGTATATTCAGTTTGATGTCCCATTTCATGGCACAGTATTGCTGCTCATGATAGATGTATACAACAGTAACTTCCAAACTAAACAGGATAAGTTTTTATTTTAACTAAAGATAATAAGGTCACTGCCGTTAATCAATGTCAGCATGTCAGATAAAAGTGCTGTGTTTTGTGAAAAAGCAATTAAAGTGTAACAGTAACATGACTGTGGAAACATGTTTGGCTTCTTTATTATTTTGTGTGCCCCTTACTGAAATGCATTGTCATTACAATAAGAATGTATAGAAAGGAGTGATTTTGTATCTTTCCTCTTGTCTTTTTTTCCAGGAGAAGTGTCACGCAAACTGGTTACAAAATGTCCAGATATAACACTGGAATGCTTGAAAAAAGGTATGAACTTATGCTCTACTTGTAAAACATTTATCATTTTGACTGCTGTCTACTTGATCTCTTGTGTGTACTGTACAATGGATCACCTCAAGCTAAACGATTAATTGACCGATGTCTGAAGCTGTATTGAGCCTTATTTCCACGAAAGAAATGTGTTTGTTGTCACAGTATAAGGGCCTGTCTGGCTCTCCTGGCCTCCTCCAAACAAGGAAAAGGATGAGACCACCTCAGCCTATCAGTTTATTCTCTCTCACACATTCACTTATGCAAATCATCTTAAAACCCAGACCTTCCCAAATGGTTGAAGTTAATGGGCCAGTCAGCCAAATTCACTACCAGGCCCTCCCACACTGGTTGTGGAGAAGGCTAATCAATCTGGAAACAGCATGGTTATACCTTGCACATTCAGTGCATTTCTCACAGAAACTGCCAAGGAGAAGGGAAGGAGATGGATGGAGGTGACAAAAAGAGGCAGGGAAGTGGGAGGAAAAACAGCCCTGTTATATTCCAAACAGCTCATGTTACACACACTACACCAGGCGGTGACCATTGAGGCAGATACCATCTTGCCAGAGATCAACATGAGGGGTGGGGGGGTGGGAGTGGAGGGGTCACAGTTGAAAAAGGAGAGGAGAGGGGGCTGGAGATTGTAGGGAGAGTAGATAAACATTATGGTCAACATAGAAGATGAATGGGTGCTGTCCTAAGAAATATCACCTGCCTTAGCATCTGGTCTTGCTTCCTCAGCACTCAGTGGCCAAGGGGATGGGGGGGGTGGGGGGTGGAGAGGGTATGGTGGGGGGCGGGTAGGGAGGGGTTGGCAGGGTTTACAGCATTTTCAAGGAAGGAGTGCAGTAGTGAAGAGGGGGGTTGGAGGGAGGTAGGAGGGGTCCATCAGTAAGCAGTGTGTGCTATGAAATTCCCACCATAGGTGCCTGATGCACAATAACATAATTACCAGCCAAAAGAACAGCAATAAGTTCAGCTGTGAATATGATCAGTCTTTGTCAATATTGTAAAAATCTCTCCGTTTTTAGATCTGGGATGAGAAGAATTGAACAATGATGGTGATTATTCAGAATGTGTAATCAAACTTCAATAGCATAATATCCAGATTTTCATCCTTTTTAATGTCAGTATGATTTACATCAAAATGTGCTTCATTCATTTCCTAAGTGTGGCATGAACTTAACATCTTTAACATAGTACGTGTGTGTATGTGTGTGTGTGTGTGTTTGTTTATGTGCACATGCGTGCACATGTGTGTGTTAAAGAGAGAGAGAGAGAGCGAGAGGGACACTGACACTGACACTAGCTTACTGAATAGGCCTCAGCCCTTTTCAATGGGGGTTCACAGTCGACACATGAAAAAAATCAAAACAACATACATGAGTAATTAACAAATTTATGGAGATAATTATTTCCGTGATACCTAGATTAACCGGTTTGTTTAATACGCTGCTTCACCTTTGTATATTTTGGTCTGCATTCAAGATCTGAGATCTAAGATTAAGGGCATAAAACAGAAATGTCACAAAAACAAAAATTCTCTCTTCTGAAACTCTCACAAATTCCAAATTGTGATTTTCAAAATTGACAATATTCTGTAAATACTTAGATCTTAAATCTTCATACTTTGGACACTCAAAAATAAAGTAAATTTCTGTTTCAAGTGAGTTACTACAAAATGGACAATTTCAGCTTTCTTGATTCCTTAAATTCCAGCTTTCTTGATTCCTTGCATAACAGTATCTGTGAACATTAATTTGTGATACTCCCATCCTTAACTGAGCAAGGGTGTTACGTTATGTGTTCATCCATAAAACATCCACATATTTCTTTCTTCCAAAACAAGTCTTGAATTGCTTATATACGAAGTCTCTTACACTATTTTGTAAGTGGTTATGCCAGTGATAACAAAAAGAGTTGAACAGTCTTTCTCTAAGTTCTTTGAAAAATTGTCTCTCATGTCCACACCCAGATAACCACACTTGCTCAAATCCATTTCCACACAGAACATTTTGAAGTTTGGTTGCCCACGTGACAGTACCATTTTCATGCATTTTTAACAAAATTTTAGAAGCCTTCTTTGAAATTAATTGTTCAGGCTGCTTCAGTAATCGAAACCAGTATCTTATTCATTTAATGACTGATTTGATCCATAATGGATACCTGCCCAGTTCCCCATATACCATATCGTTAGAGTCTTATCTGTGACATGCAGCAGATGTTTGCAAGCATAGAGCTGAATCCTTTCTACCTGTTCATACCTATCAAATCCCCAGATTTTTGCTCCATGCAACAAAAATGGAAAAACATGTGTGTTAAACAGTTAAAAAAACAACAACACACACACACATTAGCTGACTTACAGTCTATTCTATTTAAGGTTCTGGGAATTTCTAATGTACTTCTCTTTGCTTTGACTGTAAGATCTTCCAATGCTGCTGTCCGACTGTGTTGTGTTGAAAAAGTTAGCCCTAAGTATTTGTATGAAGTAACTTTTTCCTGTTTTTTACCATCTAAATACCATTTTCCACTTGGTCCTAGAAACCCACCCTTCCTAAACACTAACACAGATTTATCCATATTTTCAGCTAATCCCAATCTATAAAGAAAGAGAGAGAGAGAGAGAACAAATCTGTGAAGTCAAATGCCAGTTGAAGTCAGAATAACTAACAATTTAATTTAGATTATTCAGTTTATATGCAAGGAAGCATTTGCACAAATTTGTAATTATTATTTGGACTCATTGCAAACCACCAGTTTTGATTGGCCAGTGGCCTTGCTGTTTTGACCCCTTCAGTTATGGTTGCCAGAAGTCTTTGATCTTGTGGAATTTCAAACAAATCTGAAGCTCTGAGAAAATATATTCTTTTGTCTGACATAAAGTAAGAATGAGCTTTCTGAAATTTTATTTTTAGGTGATGGGAAACATGAAAGGTAATCCATTACAGGCACACTCAGCAAAAATTTGGTACTCTTGCTGCCATAGAAGGGATCAGAAAATTAATCTTAAAGTGTTTCATTATCTGTCAAGTAATAACTATATATTTATGTTGTTTATTTGTTTGTTTTCAGAGCAAGAATTCCAAATGAAAGGATACATCTACTTGCGGACTCAGTTCCCTCAACTGAGGTGCAAATATGTTGTGTTCATCAACACCAGCAGAATTGGGGATGTGGGAGTTGGGTATGGCAAAAGCGGACCAAGCAGCTGGGAAGATTTCATCATGACTGGCTTGAAAACAGTTGACAGCCTTGGCCTAAAGTCTGTGGCTTTCCCAGCATTTGGATTGGGTTAGTATATTGTTCACTTACAGTGGAAAATAACTAAACTTTTGGTAAATTTTCTTTCAATTTTTATTTTATTTCAGACATCTTTGGAAAGAAACAGCATTCAATTGTTAATACAATCCTGCTACTAATGCTACATTCATTACTGGCACCTGTCATCCTCATTTGGAGTAAGAGCACCCATCTCCAATTTGCATCAAGTTCCTTGACGATGAAACAACAGATGCAAAGCCTTCTGCTTGACTGACAAGTGATTTGTAATAAATTTATCACACAAATAACTGAAGGGACAAGACCAACACCCCATCTTTTCTCCATTCCAGTTGCTCCTCCTACTCCCCCAAGCCATTTTTTCCAATGGGAAAAAAGCTTATGAGGATTCTGAAGCCATCTGTAACTTATTTAATATGAACTGCAAGGAAAAGGAAATCATCTATTGATATGACTTTAGATTTATTTTATGAGATGATCATATAAGTTTCCTATGATGTCTGTTAAATTTTGGGTGAATGAAATTTTGAAGGTCATCAATAGATTTATATTTTTTTATTGTGTATTTTTGTTCAAGACATGATACTTTGAATGGCTTGGTTGATGGCGAAACTAAATGTAACAGACTTTTTGGTAAGGGGAGTTATTGTTATTGGTTTAGTTTTTGATGAAAGGAATATGATATTTTAAAGGATTCCTGAGTGTCCCTGAATAAAAGTCAGCAACACCAATTTTGAACCTAACTGTGAACCAGGGTGGTAGATAAAGGGAATTGAAAGAGTGAAAGGACTGAAAGACCCACACACAGGCCAGAGACATGTAGAGCCAGTCACAAATGGGTTTTTCTATTGTTTTAGTACAATAGTTATATTAGGAAAAGGAAACAGTGCCTGTAAGACACAAACAAATGTCATAAGTACAACATGTTAGTAATGTAAATGGATAGTAAGCACATGTGTATATATTACATTGGAAAGACTACCACTTGGTTTTGATTTGTTAACAACATAAATAATGCATATGTGTGAAGACCAAACACTGACATTAAATGATATTCCTAATGCGTTTTGATAGTGTACTTAAAGTGGTTGAAAATAAATAGATATAGTGAAAGTGAAAGTGCATACATTATGTAAAGCTTACACTGTGTCAAATTGATTGAAATGAATCAGTTATCATGTGGCGTACTGGAGTAAGCCGTTTCAGAAAAAGCATGGTATCTGAATTACAGCTACCAAACTGTGATATGGATCAGATGGTGTTAACCAATAACTGGTATTAATCTAACATTATCTTGTTTATCTTGTAATTATTACAACAGAGTACTACAAACACATTATAGAAGACTAAACACACTGTAACTGTGAAGCTGGTAAAACTGATAGTCAATATGGAGAAAGGAACACTTAACACCATAGCAGTACTGATATCAGCATATGAAATGATACATAAATACTAAACAAGCTGATAGAATAAGTGGTTTTTGTATTAGATATTGGCAACCAGAGAGATCAAATGGTAAGTCAGTGCTCAATACAATGATTGGAAGAACTAGCATGGCTTGACCAGTAAGTGGTGCTTCTAGCAAATGAACTTACACAAGATATCTGGCTGTGCCAAAGAAGCCTAACATCAACACAGCTAAAATATGGCCTCTGTTCTACATCTAAATTTCCTCCACTTAATGCAGGATATGTAAAGCCTAACCGTTAATTAAATAGATCTGACTGCCCTGCCCAGGCTGATCAATGTGAGCAAATGAGAAAGAATACATCATCCTCAGAAAGTTCTTGAATAATTCACATGTCCAAACGAGTGGAGATGCAAAGATTTCTGCGCAAATACTATACATCAGTAACCGAATGTGATGTTCAAAAGATCAAATGGAATACTGCATACAAGCATATCATGATGATATGATGATTAACTAGATCAGTCATGAGCAGACAAGTGTCTGAGAGTCAAAGCAGTAGATAAAACAAGTTTAACAACCTGTTATACTATCAACGTACTTATATGAACACAAGCAATGTGTTGGAACTTACAATTTACAAATCATCAACACAGAATAATGTTAGGCAGCATACCCTGTGTGTGAACCTCTGAATGTGGGCTAAAAAAAAAACACCTGTAAAACAGACCAGTGCTAATGCTTGTCACGCTGTTTATGCAGGTCACATGGACCACGCCACGCACGTGGCAGGAAATGGTGAAATTTATGTTT
The DNA here is from genome assembly GCF_041734735.1 of Babylonia areolata. NCBI lineage: Eukaryota > Metazoa > Mollusca > Gastropoda > Neogastropoda > Buccinidae > Babylonia > Babylonia areolata. The sequence goes on from NC_134877.1 coordinate 40,486,345, forward strand.
GTTGCTAGGTGTTCAATGATAGATTTCTAAATGGTTTCTAAACCAATTTACTTTGGATTGGTCACAAAACAAGGAGCTCAACACCACCTTTCTAATGAGTTTAAAATGAAGTGTTGATTATTAAAAATGAAATATTTAATCTTAATTTAAGTCCTCTGTAACTGAGCACTTTTAAAGAGTTCATAGCTGAAAATTGCAAATTGTGTCACATCAGTTTAATGGAGGCAAACATTAATGGTATAGATTTAAAGAAGAAACGCAACAATTCTGGCAGTACATAATACTTACAGTTTTCTGATTTGATGAAAGAGATAATTAGTTAATGAATGTGTAACGGAAATGCAGATTTCAAATTCAGCCAAACATGCCAGCAACGCCAAAAGCATTAGGTGATTGTTGCTAAGTGTTGACAATAAAAATCTGCTTTGAATCTGTTAAGTGCCTAATCTTATCTCATCCAAACACTATAATAGTGTGTTTTTTTGTGTATGATAAGTTACCAGATATAGAATCTAAGATTGTATCATTTTATGTGATGAAAAGGCAAAATCATGTAACCCTCAACGTCAAACCATTTTGGCTAATAAAGATCAAATTTAAATCAAATATGCTTCAGATATGCTTCTTATTGTTTTAAGTGTGTGTAGCACAAAAGGCATAATCTTGCAGTGAACGGTGTACAGATTTGGGTTAATAACTGCTTGTTGCATTTGTTGAGGAGGGGCTTTCATTCAAATTCTTAATGATGTCACAGTTAAGATCAGCAGGTCTATTGTAAAATGTCGTCTGCAACGGCTTGTGCCATGAAGTTAAGCTATAGCAGTTATCATAGCCAGCTGAATGTTTGGCGACATCAAAGATATCCACTATCTAGTTAACATTTTGCTGTAAGATTAATTTTTGATGAAATCTAACTGTACTCCAGTCACAAAATTATCATTCATGACTTTGAGAAATTTATGTTATGATGGTCTGATTTTTACAAAGCTTAGGAGGACTTATTGAATTCTTCTACAATACGGGTTTCAATGTAGAAGGAAAATTTGTCAAAATATTAATGCTACATGTAGTTATATATGAGATGCTTTAGGAAGTAATTTTATTTTGAACTGGAAGAGTGAACTGGATAGAGTTTGTAGATGTTAGTTTGAATTAATTTCAAAACTGCATTTAAGGTAAAAAATATATATCTTGTTTACCAGACAGCTGTATTTTATGCATTAAAGTAATTCCAGTGAAAGAGGGTTTATCTAAAAGTCTTCACAAAACAAAAGTGGAAAGTCCAATATTCTTGAAATTTTCAATCCTCCAGAGTGCTCTTCTCTCCCCATACAGACTTTTAGTCTCCCTAGCCAAGAGCTAAATGCTTTTTGAAAGTCTGATTGAAATACGGTGGCAAGCTGTAATTTCACTGCTTTTTCATTTCATGGAATCTTGAAAATGTCTTGCCAGCCAGGTTTTTCTTCAGAAGGGCAAACAACCTGAAGTTGCATGGGGCTAAGTCAGGACTGTAGGGTGGGTGAAGAAGAACTTGGATGGATTGCTCTCGTTGATAGGTCACAGTGACCCTGGCTTTATGGGCACTTGTGTGTTCCTGATGAAGGAATCTTTTGCTGGTATTCACATTTAAATGCTGTTCATGGATGGACTGTACAACTTCAGGCAAAACACTTTCTACATCTGGGCAAAATACTTATTTAGCAGTAAGAATAGAGATTTTTTCACACATTTACTTCTGACATAACGATTCATGTGAGATTTCATATGATGGTTGAGTTGAAAATCTCTTTAAGTATTGGTGTGTTTTTTTCATGTGATCTTTATACAAGGACTGCTCCAAAATTCTTATCACTTTTTAATGAATGAACTTTACATGATTAATACTTTTAATTCATATCAAGATGGTACATAGCCTTTGCTTACAGTAAATATGCACAAAATTATTTTTATGTCATATTTAGTCTAATCATAATATGTAACACTAAGTGAGTAAGTGAGAAGACTTTTGAATCTGTTCTTGTTTAATCACTGGTAAATATTCTTTGTGTGCTTTGTGTATTAAACATAAATCAGAACAGCATTCATGTGGCTTGGTCATCTTTTTCTTTCATTTCTAGGTCGACACAAGGCTACACTTTCCAAAAGAAAGTCGTTGAGTATCTATTCAAGGAAGTGAAAAAGTTTCAAGCACAGCGGAAGAACATTGAAGAGATTCGTCTTGTGGTGTATGATGAGGAAGCACTCCCTGAAATCACTCACAAACTGGAAAAGCTGGCAGAAAAGAATAGAATGAGAGGTAAGTGGGTGATGCTTCCCTGTCCCTTCTTCAAGTATTGAAACAAATGAAATACCATAATTTTCAGCATATAAGACGCTGCGTTTTTTTTGTTTTTTTTACTTAAATCTCACCCCTGTGTCTTATCGGCTGTATGCACCCTATCTGCATCTGAAAAGTAAATTCTGACCACCATGTGGCCCAACCTGACACATCAGACTTAATAATGACATCGATTATCACAACTAACACTCACAGTTGTGCTGAACAGCAACACTTTAGTCTTACCACTATTCCTTTTGACATGGTTCATGTTCACCATCAAAACAAATTTAAACCAAATTGCATGCTTCACAAAATTTCAACTGAACTTGATCGCAGTTCACCTGTAGGCCATGGGGAAAAAAAGGCAGTTTCTGAGCTGGGGATGAATTTATGGTGCAAAATTAGAGAACTTGGAAGTGAACTGAAAGCAGAATGCAAAGTAAAGTGGCGGACGGAACTGAAAAGCAGGGCTGGTAGACTGGATTCAGATTTAACAAATTAATGAACTGGGGCTTTACAACCGAATACATAACTGAAGGCTGTAAAATTGTATAAAAAATGTATTTTAAAAAAGAAGAAAAGAAAGCAGCAGATAACAGAGCAGACAAATGAAGTAAAAGAGCTGACTCAACATCCAGATGAAAACGAGTGGGATTCCGATACAGTTTTCCGAAGATGATGTCACTACTCAGAAAACAACGCTGTTAGCAAAAACAAAATGAAGGACTTTCACTTTACATCAGATGCGTCTTACTGTGTGCGCCTTATATGAGTTCAAAATAAATTTTTACTTAAAATTCAAGGGATGCGCCTCAGCTGTGCCTTGTAGGCCAAAAATTACAGTATTTATCTGTAACATAACCTGCACATTTATTCTTTTTTTTTTTTACATCCCACTCATGTCATGTCTGATCCCTGAAAAGAAAATGTTTGCTTTCCAGTATTGGTATTGCAAGGCCTGGTCAGTGCACTAGGTTTATGCAAGGTCAAGCTTCTGCTGCTTTTTTTTTTTTTTTTTTTTAATATTTTACAGCACATGTGGAGTATCATATAAGGATCTGTTTACATACCCTGAGCTTTGAAGCTGAAACTGAAACTGTTCCAGTGCACTGTCCATTGATTTTGTTTTGTTTTGTCCTGTGTGGTAGTGTTTCAGTCCTTTGTGCAAGACATTGTACAGTGTCAGGGGCATGTTGTGGACATATGCAAAGCAACCATGTGTTTGTTCTGTATTGTCCGTTCTTCTGTGTGGCTTGTTCTGGATTAAAAAGGCTATGCCAGTCTTGAATAAAATTTAGTTTGTGTTTGCACATTTCTTCTGTCATTGCTGGTGTGCGCACATGTCAAATGATTGGTATAAGAGCAAGCCTGGCGCTTCCTTTTTTGTGGAAGTGTCTGGGTTTGTTCCAATGTACCTTTTATTTACCTGTGTGCTAGCTGAATAGGTAGCATAAGCAGCATTGCCTTTAAGTTATGTACCTTGTGTGTGGAGAGAGTTTCCACTCTTTACTATTTGTGTTGTAGGCTTGGTCTACACTGGATTAATTTGTCAAGATATTGTTGTCTTAGTATTGTAGTCTTGAATGTTGTTTTGGTTTATATGGCATTCATGACTGGCTAGGCCATGGGCTACATAATGTTTTTTTGTTTTTGTTTTTTTTGTTGTTGTTGTTTAAATGAGAGGCCATAAAATCCAATACAGATGCTTGTGCCCTTTCAATTCAACAATTTCCTGCCTTTCTTTTGATTTTGAAGGAAATATCACATGTGGGTGTGTAGTTATATGTGTATGAGGGAAAGAAGGGAGGAAATATGTTTGTATGACTATATGGCTATGACTATTAATCGTAGAGTCTGGGCTTGTACCATTCGGAAATTTTGTATTCAAAACATTATTGATATAGTTTAATCATTTTTTTTTCATTTCCAGTGATGCAAGGATTATCCTGTGTTTCATTTTGGAGTTTTCATCCCAAGAAAAAGCAACACCCTTAAAAGGATTGCTAACATGTCTATCAACATTTTCATTAGAAACTTTTAATTTATATTTGTGTGGATGTTTTAATATGTATGAATGGTAACTGAATAATGATGATAATAATAATAATGATAATAATAATAATAATAATGGTATTTATATAGCACTGAATCTTGTGCAGAGACAAATCAAAGCGCTTTCGCACCAGTCATTCACACGCATGCATAACTCTAAAACTGTAGAAAATAAAGACAAGGAAGGGCAGGCAAGGGAGGCTATTTTGGGAAGAGGTGAGTTTTAAGGCCAGACTTGAAAGAGCTGAGTGTGGAGACAGAGAAATTTAGAGGAGGTTCATTATGTTTCTTTATGTGTAATTTGAGCAGGATAAAAACAGCACTGTCAATATAAACCTTGGTATTGAGAGTTTGAATGCAGTGTGTGTGTTTTTTTTAATTTGTTAAAAAAACAAAAAAATTTTTTTAAAGCATGCCTTTTAAAAAAAAATTAAAATCTTTGAAAAATTAAGTGCATTTGTAAACATTTTTAAGTTCGGCTGTCTTTATCGAAAAAACAACAACATTGTTTTTTATATGTTTGTAAAAATATTAAAGTTTTGCACTCTTTACTGAAAAAAAAGGACATCATTTCTGTCATTTATCAGTGAAGCACAGCGGCAAAATGCTCCACCTTAATTCATAGTTAAAAGTAAAATTATTTTCAAAAAAATATCCTGAAATGATCTTACCAACTGTAATTAGGGTTCTCATCTATGTTGTGGACCATTCATTCAAGGGGCAAAATCAGCATTTGAGATACTTTTCCTTTTTTTTCATTCAGATTCCCAGCAAGATAATTTTTATTTTGTTCTTATTTTTCTATGAACCATTACTCTCCCTTGTTCCTAGATTCCTACCATACGTATATTCCCTTCATTCCTGGATTTTGAGAAGAGAAAGAAAGTATGAAGCAGGGTACTTATTTCTGAGACTTACAGCAATGCAGCTTATTACAGTGCACTAAGATTGTCATATACTGATGTGTACAGAATTCATGTGGGAAGTTGTCTTTGACCCTATTAACACTATAGAATGACATCTCAGATGACACTAAGTTGTAAAACAGGTGAGTTTGGGGTCAAACACAATGCACACAAGGACGTACCATGTGCAGGACAGAGTATGCACATCATGCAGGTACTCACCGAGTAGTGCCTCATATGTATCTCAGTGCCACACTGCTAGTCATATCCATGAAAAACTGTCACAATTGTCACTGCTATTGTCCTTATCACATGAATGATTTGAACTTTGTCTCAAAGAGAATATATGCCTTTCACTACACAAGCAGTCACTGAACCAAAATCAGATCATTGTTTACAGAATTCATTAACAAAAACTATTCAGAAATTAATTTTCTCTGAATACACATGTCTGTGTCACAGTCGTCACATGGTATGTCACACGAAGGTGACACTTATGTGATGTACCGTGAAGCTGTCATGCTAGTTACTGCAAGATATACACCACAATTTTTACACTTTCACTTTTTGAAATTTTCATCACCAACTATCTGTGCTTCTGTTGCAGCAGGTAATTGCACTGTCTCCTCATCATTCATTTGGAATAGATCAAAATCATTATCAGATATGGCATTTTAAAACTCATAAAAAAACAGGTCAGAATCCATATTTTCTCCACATTCCATTTTCTTGTACATGTGTCAACACAGCACATTGGCAAGAATGTGCAACGGCCACTTTCCTACTGCCCAGGGAGGAGGTTGTTCTTGCATCCATTCCACTCATAAACACTGCCCCACAAGTGACCCGGTCAAGGATAAATGACGCGCACTGATGACGCGACTCGCACAAAGTTTAAAGAGCTTGCCATGTTTTCCGGCCTCCAGGAATGAAGGGTCTGATTCCCGTAAACTGAAAAACTGTGCTGCAAGAATGAAGAGTTAGCTGTAACCCCATTTCTAGTGATGAATGGGATATCAGTGCCTTGACTGACTGTTTTTGATCAATCACATTGACCTCAGTGAAATGGAATGAGGATGAAAGAGAATAACAAAGAAACATTGTACACATTCAGTCAGCACATCAGCTGTCTCCTGATCGTTCCACTTCCTTTGCGTTAGCTGTGCTTGACTATGTGTATATACATAACTACATGCATGTATATGAATGTGTATTGTGTGTTCATGTGCATGTGTTTAAGTTTGTGCCTGCCTATGTGTGCATATGTGTTAGGGTAGCTGTTAGATACACATATATGTTAAAATCTATGTATGCAGTGTGTGTGTGTGTGTGTGTGTGTGTGTGTGTGTGTGTGTGTGTGTGTGTAGTCACATTTTGGTGTGTGTATGTAACATAGATATGATGTTTTATGTTCACAAAAGCGTTTTTGTAAAGCACCTAGAGCAGATTTCTGGATAGTGCGCTATATAAGTATCCATTATTATTACTATTATCGTTCACTCCATTGTCACTCTCACCTCAGTTGTGAGAAAGTAGGCCAGTTTTGTGTGGATGTGGCCTGTTGCATGTGTTGCCATACATTTGTGTGTATGTGTATGCTTTGTGAGTGTGGTGGAGGAGAGGAGAGAGGCTGTGTGAATCTGGGGGAAGTGATGTTGCTTTTTTTTTTTATCAGGTTGAATTGATAAAGAATGTTTGCAAGCATATGCTTGCACATTCACAAATATTTTAGTAACTATAGTTCTTTGTCCCTGTCTCGTTCTCTTTTTCTGACTTACTTGTCCATACATGCTGGCCTACACACACACACACACACACACACACACACACATGAGTGCACATGCTCACACAAGCATGCACACACTCACTCATGCAGGTGTACACACATATCTCAAACTCCATACCTCAGTCACTTCTAAAGGTGTCAGGAATTAGAAAAGAGAGTACCCTGGTACCCAGCAGAAAGAAACTGTAAACAATTTGTCTGTTATATTTTGGAGAGTCCAAAGGGCAACAATGTGAGATCAGTGAGAATGACCAGCTCTGTTGTATTAAAAAGGACAATTTTTCAGACAAAATTGATGAAATGCATAGTCGTGTATAAATTGTGTGTGTGTGTGTGTGTGTGTGTGTGTGTCTTTGCTTGTGTGCTGTTTACAATCTAATTTTGGTGAATAATACCAATGATGTTACTTTGTATTCTCCATGCCACAACAGGGGTCAAAGGATTAGATATTCTTGTTTTTAGTGTACATGTATTTTCATGTGTCTTTGTGTTTGATAGCGACTCATAAAACTCAGTCAGCCCACTCCTCTGTGATTCCAGTGGAGACTGAGGAACACCTGGCAGCAGGAGAGCAGGACCCAGGTCTGGCACTGCTGGAACCGAGGAGTCGGCTGGAGAAGATCTACATCTACGCAGCTGACGAGAGCATAGTCACTAAGTTCCTTCAGGAACTCGACTTGCAAGTGAGGGCTGATGTCCTCACAAAAGAAATTCAAAATGACGCCATACAGAACCTCACCCCAGAGGAGGTGGGTACCTGAGACGAGTTTTGATTTTGCAGTGATATCTCTGGGTCTATGCAGACTGTCTTAGCACTGATCATCAGGTGGCTATCTGAACTGAAGTGAAACTGGACACAGGAATCCAACCAAAACACCATTATGGCTATTGAAAGGGACTTCTGATACACTGATGCATTCATAGCCATGAGCTACCTGTTCTTTGTTTTGTGCTTGGAAAATGTCTGTGTGAGCTCTGTCATCAAAGCAGTTCCAGGATGGCAGATTGAATATCACTGTCTGGTAACAGTGTTCATTAGCCAAGATCTTACATTACTCATTGTGTTTTAATATAGTTGAAATGTGATGTTTTTATCAGGCTGGCTTTGATTTTGCTGCATTATTTTATGTTGTATGCTGTCTTTTACTGTTCTGATTGTAATCCGTAGTCATCACAGACTTCACTGCTTTTTTTTTTTTTTTTGCTTTTTTTGTTTGTTTTTTTTTGTGTTGCAAACTGAGATAATAAAGTGATTCTCATTCTGATCTTGTGAAATGCACTTACCCATGCACACATATAATTTTTTTTCACTCATGTACACACACACACACACACACACATATGCGCACATACACACACAAACACACACACACACACACACACATTGTATTTTGGTGTTATGTCTGCATCACGTGTTAAATTACGTGTCCACTGTTGTTGCAGAAGCAACATCTTAAAACCTTCTGCTGTGACAATGATGTCTCAATTGACATTGACGTGATCGGACTGAAAATAGTTCTGAAGGGGCTGACCAGAAATTTGTTGCAAGTACACCCCCGCATTACTGACTTCCTTCATGATCGGTCATTGAGTGGGATGGTCCAGTGGTGGTATCTTGAGGTAATTGTTTTATTTATTTCATGTTGTTACAACTGTCTGGTCAGATCTTTGGCTGCTTTATTTGAACTGGACAGTTTTTGTCCTCCATATTTGAAGGCTGTTTAGATGATGGATACACAGAGTAAAGATCTCACCTGAAATGGTCAGTTTGTGGATAAGTTTCAGTTTCTTTTTAAGTTCCAAGAAGATATATCAAAGAGTGTGGATTGATCCATGTATGCTACACTGTGTTTTGGGAATTAAAAAGGGAAGAAGGGCAGGCAGGAGGAGTGTGTGTGTGTTCTTCAGTTTAACAGAGTATGGTGGGTTATGTCTGACTTATGCATAATTCTAGTGCCCAGGCCAGGCATTCAGAGCCTTCCTAGCTGCCTGTTTGTCAGTGTGTTACTTTGGTAGAATGCAGCAGCGTGCTTTGAATGAATGTCACCTTCTGGGATCTGTGATATAGTTCTGAGTTGTGATTTTCTAGATATTCAATTAAGTGATAATGATACCACACCCTTCTTATTTGATAGAAAATTTTGTCTAACAAACTACCATGGCAAAGTAGTTGGTGTTGTGGACTGATGGCTGGGAGGATGGATGTGGGGTGGGTTTTTTTTCGCCTGCAGCCAGCTTCTACACGGAGTTGAGTATGCTATGAGCTTAATTGGGAAGACTAAGACCACACACTGCAAGTGTCTGTATCTCATGAACCTGGTTAATACCAGGATATCATTATGACAGGAAGCGTGGAGTACAGCCTTGTCACATAATCCCTAAACAAAAATAGACCTCCATAGGAGCATTGTCATTAACCTTGTCCTCCATCATCATTATGTGGCTTTTCATGCCCTGCTGTCATGGTGACCTCAGTTTCTGTTCCCCTCCACTTCCATGCTTGGGATGAGTCTTGTCAAGGTAGTCAGTGTCAGCAGATTCATGGGGGACTGTTTGTGGAGGGACATGGCAGTGGTCTCCACTCTGGGGGAGATGCTCACTCAGTCTTGCTCCATGACAAAGTGATTATTACCATCAGTAGGGGTTTAGTAGTGGTGTTCTGTGTATGTTAAAAAAGGCTCTACTGAATACCACCAAAGTGACACAGCAGCAGCACAGTGTCTCCTCTGGTGTGTGGCCTCCTGGCAATCCAGCATCAATAGTTTTCTGTGGACTGCCGATACTGGGACTATGACAAACAAACCCGGCTGTGGTTGTGTGTTGAGGACTTTAAATGAGCAGAGTAATGCCACTGGAAAACAGTGCAGATGATGTGGCATTAAAATAAAATAAGATAAAAAAAATTGTCTGTGCAGTCATTACATATTGTGGTTGTTTTTTGTTGTTTTTTTAATTTGATTTCCAATCATCAGATAACTGACTTAAGTGTATCAGTGTACTCATTATAGAAGACTCATAAATCTATTGTGAAAACTAATATGTTTACTTTCATTAAACAGCCATTCCAGTCTAAATGTTCTGCTGACTTAACAATCTTCCTATATGACCTATCATGGAACTATCTTCACCCTGTATGTGTATGTGTACATGTGTGCATGTTGCTATGAAGGAAGTATGCATTTCATCTCTTCTTCTTTTTTTCAGGTCACAACACATGGGGAAAAAAGGAAAAACTACCCTCCAAACCTCAACCGAAAAATTGAAATGGCTTATTCAAATAGCAAGCCAGATGTAGAGTTTGAAGACACACAGCGTGTAGTGTATGTCATTGACTTCAAAGAGATGGAAGAATACACAAAGAACAACACAAATGAGAAAGTGAAAGTCAACAGGAGTGTCACCATAAAAGGTTTGTAATGTTTTTAACTTCATCTGGTTCTGCATTGTATTGGGAACATCATCTGTTTCATGTCATTAATGCTCTCATCCATACTGTTTAACTTAGCACAGTATAAGAAGTAGCAGTGTTCCCTGCCTATGAACGGGTTAAGGAAAACTGGGAAAAAAGAAACAAAGTTCAGGCTCATGTTCACCCATGTTCCAGTAAATGCCCACTTCCATCTTTTTTTTTTCTTTTTTTTTTCTTTTTGTCCATTGCACAGAAAGTTATATTTCTCAGTACATACATGCTTTTTTATTTGTAGGAGGTAAAAGAATTAAAACAACCCCCCCACCCCACCTACCCCCACCCCCACCCATCCCGGCTAAACAATAGCCAGAGATAAACACCACAATACCCCTTTCACCAGTTTACACCATAGTATATTGTGTTTCAGCCACCCAACTCCTCCACAAACTACACGCTCGCATCCACATACACTATGAGAGAAAGAGCTCAAAGTGGAGAGGGATAGAAAGAGAGTGACAGGGGGGGGGGGGCACCTTTGTCATATTGACACATTTCACACCTTGACCTCCATTTCTTTCTATCAACCACTACAATAAGCAGACTAAACACACACTGGCTGCAAACTAACACAAACTCAGTTCCTAAACCAAACACATGTTGCTTCAACTGACTGTTTGCAATACTTGAGTTAAATGGTCTATCAATGCTCTTATGAAGTAACATCACAATTCCACTGACACAGTTTTTCCCAAATAGAACTGTTATCAACAAAGTATGAAACAATTACAAATCATTCACTCACAGCCCCAAAGGTAAATCATAAAGGATTCCCTTGCACCTTTTCACTCAACCTGTGCCAGGTTCCATTTCTGGGGACAACTAAGAATTAGCTTTGCACACTAGTTTTATCCCTTCCAACATACTGTGTATACAAATTGCAAGCTACAGCACTCCCCAATTGGTTGAACCAAAGCAGCCAATCTTGGCTTGTCTTAGTGATTCAGAGTGAATGATTGACACATTCTCTTCTCTATTCTCATTCGTCCAGTTCAACCCACACATCACTCTGTGATGATAAGTCTAATACATTATGTCACGAGGACAGCGGAGGGGGAGGTAAGGTTGGTGAGGAAGATACAAACTCTGGGTATGTTAGTTGGGCTGATCACAGATAAATTTAGCATAAATTTCTCCTTAGCCCAGACACTAAGTTGCCCCAGTTGTGTGTGTGAAAGGGAGAAGGGGGTGACTTAGAAGTCAGACCACCCTACAGGTAATGTTCCGACTGTAGTCAGCAACAGCATAAGTGTCAGACATGCCAACATGGGCTTTAAACAACAACAAGACATGAATCACAAGGTAGGAAAGACAGAGAAGGGGAATGTACAGGGAAGTGAGGGGAGGGAAAGGAGCAGTCAGCGCTAGATCTGCTCACCAGATCAAAGACACTGTTAGGATGTAAGCACACTGCTCACACTGCTTATCGCACTTGCCAAGCTGCACTGGCAAACTGGTTACGGCAAAAGCAAACACTGGACTCATTGGTCTGACGGAGACCAAGGGATGTGGGGTGGCAGGGAGTGTTGGGGGATGGGTGGTGGGGGCCTCAGCCCAACCTCAAAGAATGAACCGCGGAAGGAGTGAGGAGGGAGATGAGAAGATGGGAGGGTAAGGGAAAGTAAAGAGTTAGGGGAGGGGAGACAGAGTGAGGGTGTTGCTGGTGACACAACCTGTGGAGTGTTGGCCTAGGAAGTGAGAGAATCTGAGTGCGCTGGTTCGAATCAGGGCTCAGTCGCCAATATTTTCTCCCCCTCCACTAGACCTTGAGTGGTGGTCTGGACGCTAGTCATTCGGATGAGAATATAAACCAAGGTCCTGTGAGCAGCGCATGTAAAAGAACCCGTGACAACAATAGGGTTGTCCCTGGCAAAATTCTGTAGAAAAATCAACTTGATAGGAAAAACAAATGAAACTACACACAGGAAAAAAAAAAAAGAAAAGAAAAGGGTGGCACCTCTCAGTGTAGTGACGTGCTCTCCCTGGGGAGAGCAGCCCGAATTTCACACAGAGAAATCTGTTGTGATAAAAAAAAGAGAGAAAAAAAAGAAATACAAATACATTCTAATACTATATATATATATATATATATATATATATATATGTATATGTATATATGTGTGTGTGTATTGGCCAGTCAAATGTTGATCATGAATGATGCCACACTTCATATGAACAGTTCCTGTCAAACTTTGGAGGTTGTTTATATGCCACCATCCTTGACTTTTCAGCAACTACTCTCTGTAAACATTGTGCGCAAACATACAAACCAATAACAACAGTCTTGTACTGTACATATTGCTTCACTTATGCTAGACTTCTCACACAGCATCTGCCATTTCTGTCATGTCTCTGTTGATGAGCCCCCCACACAAACAAGTTGTCCCAGTCTGGCATCCTTTGAAACCTTTGTCTTCCTGTCTTCTCTGTGAGAGTCCTACTTATTATTCGCATGGAGTCAGTTTCTGTAGTTTAGTGCACAGAGCAGATAATGTTCAGTGTCATAGATAATACTTAACACACATAATCTTTCAAAAGAAAGTAATTCCCAAACACAGTCCAACCCTTTTTCAAGGAAAATTCATTCAAACCCATTTCAATCAATTTATGTACAAATCTTATAATAAACCATACATCTTTAAAGAGGGTTTTTCTCTTTCTCCAGACACAAGAGAAGTCTAAAATCTAAGTTATCTTGATTCAGTTAGTACTTAAAGTGGGTATGTTCCAGTTTCACTGTGTATCAAGTTATTTACTGTGTTTCTCTGTAGTTGAAACAAATGCTCTGTAAATCTTAACTTTAATCAGTTTACATGTATGCTTCTTTCTCTGTGTAGGTGCATCAAGCCAGTTGCCAGCATTCTGGGCCCCGCATGCATACGGAGAGAATGTGAAAGTTGTGCAGTTAAAGCCATCAGATGACAGATACCAGAAAGTGGTGGCAAATTTCAAACGACAGTCTCCGAACTTCACAATCATTCGTGTAAGACACACATGCAAACACTCAAGCACACATGCATGCACACTCACACTCAAGAACTTTCACATTCCAGTTCAACACCAATCAAAGGCATGCATCAAATTTGGGTGGGATTTTTGTGTGTATTTTTTTTTAGGAATTAGTTATAGTTTCAAAGCCCTGCTATCTTGTTTGATTGTGGGTCTTGATTTTGATGATGGTGATGATTGCTTCTGTGCTGTATGTGCACAGTCTGTATCTGGCACCAGGAATTCATTGGCTGGACAGTACTTCATGAAACAACCCTGAACACCTGGTCAGTGGACGTTCAGCTTATTGACCTTTTGGGGCTCTGTGGAGAAAGACAGCCCAGTGAATAGTAATGTGATATTCACAAGCCAAGGTTACCAGCAGCAAAAACCAGCACACACTGACATGTGAAGCCACTTGCAGCCGGCTCACAAGCAGGCAGTGCTATTTATCACTGTGCCATAGACCTTTATCTGCTGTACAGAAGCATGTGATTGTTCCCACTATTCCCACTGACATGTTGAGGTTTAATTCATCTGTTATCCCCTCCCATGTTGATCTCCCTACTGTTTGCCTCTACACCACTCTTCCTGCTTGTGTAAAAGCATGAAACTGTTGCAGTTTGGTGTTGTTGTTTGGTGACATCTCCACTGTTCCTGGCACCAGCAAATGTGTTAGGAAGCAACATGTCATGGCTGTAGGGGAAGGCTTGGGTTGCACCATTTCTTCCTGGATTGGAGAGGTGAAAAGTATAAGCTGTCAACTGTTAATAACCAGGGCCATATCAAATCAGACAGCATTTTGAGAAAGGTTGAGATCTGTGTTTTGATAGAATATTATTCATTTGTCAGCATCATGTAATGCCCACCCAGTTAAATTGATTGAAGGTGACCTACTAGTTTTGAGCAAAAGTAGCTCATGTCACATTCTGTCCCACTGTTCACTCTGATGATATCCAAGCAACATAGCACCTATGTAATTCAAAAGTAGAATGGTTCAGAATGTGTGGCTTCTTTTTATTAAGCTTGTTCAAAGAGCCTGGTGTCTGCAATCAAGTTGAATTCCAGGAGGTTGTTGCGACACATTTTATGTGACATCAGGAAAATCGCTGTCACTTGCAACAAACACTTGTGAACAATAAGATAAATTACTTTCATCATAGAACAAAGTTATCAAATATGATTGTTATTCACATGTTCACTTGTTTGCCCACTCAGTTATCAAATTGATTTGACCTTATTTTTTATACATAAAATCATACAATTGGTTCAGTTTGACATAGTCAGTAAAATGTTGATGGAATACTTTTAACTTTAACACTTTTGCCTAGAAGATTTGATGCTAATTGAACCAAACGTAGGCAGATCTGTAATGTGTATCAACCAGTCTAAAGTAATTAAATATTTTTTATTAATATTTAACTTTTAAGTGTACACAGTGCGCTCTGAGCACGTCAAGTTCTTGTGGGTGCCATCGCACAGCACTGATTGGTTGGTGGCAGCTCTAAACCATGCCTACCACACAGTGGGCTGGGTTCACTTTCTGCCCATTACCCGGCAAATCATGCAGACTGGGGGGCTTTTCACTGAACAAGCAAAACTCAGTCCTGATCACTTGGCAAGGCTTGGTTCATGTTGGAATAAATTGCGCACAGTCATTGACGTGTTTGTTGATCAGTTTGGGAGTGGGCACTTTATTGCATATTTGTTTTCAAAGCCCTTTGTATATACATATATATATATATTTACTTGGTATTTACCTCAGTGCTTTCTGCAAGGAGCGGTACCCAGGACACGAAGAGAGTGTGAACTATTTGTGTGTGTATGTGTGTATATATATATGTGTGTGTGTGTGTGTGTGTGTGTGTGTGTTAATGAACCATGACTTTACGTTTTACTGAGTTTGACATTTATATGCTCTGCAAAGGAAAGGAATACATTTGTTTGGTTGTTGGTTTTTCAGGTGGAGCGCATTCAAAACAAGATGCTGTACACTCAGTATGAAGCACTGAAGGCACAGCTACAAGAAAGGACTGGAAACCCAAATGAAATGAGACTGTGGCATGGTACAGCTTCATCAGCAACTGTCAACATCAATGAGTATGGCTTCAATCGCAGCTACTGTGGGAAAAATGGTATGTATATATATGATGTATGCATATAGTCATGAATGAATGCATGTGTGTGTGTGTGCCTTAATGCATGCCTGTAAATGCAGGAGCCTGAGAAGCAGTCCAGAAACACCTGTCATTCAATGTGGCTTTCTCCGTTGCAGTGTTTAACAAGGGCAAATTCCGTAAGTGCCCACTCAGTTTGACATCATTGTAGAGATTGACCAAGCTTCCTCAGCCAGCTCTCTCACAATCACTGGAAGTAAATTATATTTGTTGATAAATGTATGCAAAATATAAAGTCACTTTGAATTAAGCATAGTTGTGTACATTAGTTAATAGATTTGTTATGCATAGATGCAGATGCAGTTATTACACTATCTTTCTGAGAAAAGAATAGCATTGATGCCATGCTAAATTTTAAGAAATAAAGTGTGATGAAAACAATCCTACAAAACAAGTTTTGGTTTATTTTTGTCTCACTTTTGACTCACTTGGGAACATAAAGTGAGAATCTTGTCTGGGCTGTTAGCAGCAGTGAGTGGACAGATGGCATATCAGCCTTAGAGTGAGCTTCTGTGTCTGGCACAGTGTCCTGCCATTTGATCATCAAAATCTTTCAGGTCATGTCAAAGTGGATGAGCTGTCGATAGTGTCATCAATAGATAGTCCACATAGTGTCATCAATAGATAGTCCACATTTCACTGTCATTTAGGAGGCTAGGAAGCACTGCTGCTCGGTAGACTTTCAGTTTTGTTTGCAGGCTGATCCCTCATCATTCCCATACATTGGCATGCAGGCTTTGAAAATCCTACACTGACTTCAGCATCAGTTGTCACTGCTTGAGAGAGGATTGCCAATGTATATAAACTGGTCTTCCACCTGTGGTCACTGCCTGGTCATCAAGATTGTGGGCTCTGGGAAGGATGCATGAGGTGCTGGCCAGTGCATGACCTCTGTCTTCTTCATGCTTATAATAAGCCTTAAGTTCTCACACAAAGCAGAGAACTTGTCCATGCTGGCGTGCATTTCTGGCTCTGATCCAGCAGTCAAGCGGCCATCATCAGCAACAAAAAGTCTCTCAGCACAGTTTCCTTCACAAGTGTCACAGCTTGCTATCTTTTCAGATTAGAGAGCTTCTTGCCCATCTGTATCTAGAATGGAAATGACTAGCATTGTGACAAACAACATGCAGAACAAGGTGGGTGCCAGCACACAACCTTGATCAGCAAGCTCTTCTCCAGGTCTTCCATGAGGGAATCAGCCACATGAGGATTTCCCAGCTTGGCCACACTGAGTGTATTCACAGCCCTGCTCCAATGTGGTTTCCTCTTTAGTTTGATCTCAAACTTCATTTCTGAGATGTGAAGACTTGCATGTGAGCTTGATTTTGAGTGAGGGAGAATTGCGCAGTTTATCAGCCTTACTCTCTTATCCCAGCTTGTCTGGATTCCAGTGGCAGGACAGGTGTCAAGATGGTCAGAGGTAGGTCAGGTTGCAGTGGGTGGCCATCAGTTTTCTGTGTGTCTTACTGTGCTCCGTGAACGTCCCATAACGCATCACTGGTAGTCACCTTCTGTCTCACTGTGCTCCGTGAACGTCCCATAACGCATCACTGGTAGTCACCTTCTGTCTCACTGTGCTCCGTGAACATCCCATAACGCATCACTGGTAGTCACCTGTCTCACTGTGCTCCGTGAACGTCCCATAACGCATCACGGGTAGTCACCTTCTGTCTCACTGTGCTCCGTGAACATCCCATAACGCATCACGGGTAGTCACCTGTCTCACTGTGCTCCGTGAACGTCCCATAACGCATCACTGGTAGTCACCTTCTGTCTCACTGTGCTCCGTGAACATCCCATAACGCATCACTGGTAGTCACCTGTCTCACTGTGCTCCGTGAACATCCCATAACGCATCACTGGTAGTCACCTTCTGTCTCACTGTGCTCCGTGAACATCCCATAATGCATCACTGGTAGTCACCTTCTGTCTCACTGTGCTCCGTGAACGTCCCATAACGCATCACTGGTAGTCACCTTCAAGCCCATAGAACCAGCTGGTGGTGTTTCCAAGGTGCTGTCCACTAATCCAGATTTCAGTTGCTGCCCTCACCTGGTTTAGCCTGCCAGTTGAAGTGGTTTGAGGGGATGTGGTTGCTGTCATATGCTGACAGCTACTTGGAGCCACAGATGAAAGCTGGGTACTGGGTGGGGACTAGAGCAAACCAACTCCTCTATAAGAAGCATGACATTTTGCTTCGTTGAAAGTCCTGCCCCACCCAGATCCTTTTAAGTGGTTACTTATTGAGAGGTTTCTCAAAGAGAAATGGTGTTGACTGTGGGGATATTACATTTGCAGATACGGCTTGCTTCATGTCTTCCACTGTCTTGCTAATGGGTGTTACATGATCTGTGTGGCTTCAGTTGCCTGGGGAAGGTCTCACAAGGAGACTGAAAGCTTGCACAGCTAAGCCTCATGGATTCTGCAGGAAAAACCTGCAGAAAAAAAAATATTGTTGAAGTTTTGTTTTCATTGATTTTTAAACAAATCAGTTATGATGGGTTGGTTAATTGATTTTTGCAATCTGATGGTAGAATATTTACTCTTTTTTTTTTCCTTCCATGTATTCCAGCTGTTCGATATGGAGCAGGCGTTTATTTTGCGGTAAGTTCTGCCTACTCGACCAGACCAACGTACACTCCAGCCGATGCAGCGGGGTATCGATACATCTACCAGTGCAAAGTTCTTGCTGGTGAAAGTGTGGCTGGGTCTGAAGGCATGAGGTTTCTTCCCAAGAAACCAGGACAAACATGCTGCTATGATTCAGCAACAGATAACGTGAACCAACCTAACATGTACATCATTTTCAATGACACACAAGCGTACCCAGAGTACATGATCACCTTCAAGTGAGACTGGTGGCAGAAGGGACAAGCTTCTGTGATGATTATCCACTTCCTGGTAGCCTGTCACATGTTTTATGCAAAGTCAGCATGTCAGTCAGCCATAAGACAGTGAAAGGATGTGTGTTACGTTCAGTACAGGACTGTGCTCATTTGTTTCCAGATGTGAACAATATGGCAAATGAAGTAACTATATAAATAACATATTGGACTTCTCTCTGATTTCTCTTATCTTCAAGTGGCATTTGGAACACTGACTTGATACGCTGCTTGCTGATTCTGTCCATGGTGTATATCTGGATGTATTTTCCAAGTTTGTTGGTTTGTTTCTTTTCTTTCCTTTCTTGTTTTTATGTTGTTTGTGACAAGAAAATGGTTCTTGGGTCTACGTCGTATGAAACATATGAAGTCCTGCTCACGGTCACTTGTGTGTGAATATAAGGGTTGTACACCATGAATGCAAGAGAAGAGGGATCTGGTTCAGTATTTTTTGCTGTACTAAATAATATTTCACAAGATTTATCATTTTCAGCCACATGTATGATTGATTGTTTTTACACTGTGGTGTGCATTTTAGAAAAATATCATTTCTGGGTGTAGCTATGAAAGAATTGTAGAAATCCAGAAATCTTTTGTTGATTTTTTTTATTTATTTATTTTTTTTTTCAAAATAAAAGTTGATAATTATGGAAATTGACAGTCAGTCAGTCACTTTCAGAGTACTGTATAGTTTTTGTTCCTTTTCTATTGGTAGTTGTTAAATTCTTTGTGGCTAAATCAGTTTCTTGTATTGATAGTTTGTATTAAGATTGGTAACTTCTATATGTTGGAATTTGTATATCATTGTTTGCTCTTAATGTGTGATATGGTTTAGCTGAAAAAGATCTGGATGACCATGATATTTCAGTTTTCAGCAGTAGGATGAATACAGAACTCAGTGACAGAGCTGAAATGTCACATGATCCACTGTCAGACATCTTGAAAAGATAGCATGGCTGCCTACATGTTGGGGTAAAAGTAATCATGCATGTAAAAGCCAACTCACATAATACGAGTGAACATGGGAATTTCTGGCCACTAACACAGAGGAAGAAGGATACATATAAAACCATTAAAGTGGTTTCTCAAGGATGTGGCTATGGTGTAGACTGTGCACTGAATTTTCTTCATTGGTGATGTCATATTTGCAGACATGACTTGAATCATGTATGCTGCTGTTTTTGCCAGTGGGTGTTACATGATCTGCGTGGCTTCAGTTGCCTGGGGAAGGTCTCAGGTGGAGACTGAAAGCTTGCACAGCTAAGTCTCAAGGATTCTGCAGAAAAAGCTATTTTTGTTATAGAAGTTTTGTTTTTCATTGATTTGTTTGTTTGTTTGTTGTGGGTTCAGTTATGATGGGTTGGTTGATTGATTTTTGCAATCTGACTGTACAGTGTTAACATATATTTTTTTCCCTCCTTGTGTGTATTCCAGCTATTGCATATGGAGCTGGCGTGTATTTTGCCCTAAGTACTACATACTCAACCATCCCAACGTACACTCCAGCCGATGCAGCGGGGTATCGATACATCTACCAGTGCAAAGTTCTTGTCGGTGAAAGTGTGGCTGGGTTTAAAGGCATGAGGTTTCTTCCCAAGAAACCGGGACAAATATACTGCTATGATTCAGCAACAAATAACGTGAACCAACCAAGCCAGTATGTCATTTTCAATGACACTCAAGCATACCCAGAGTACATGATCACCTTCAAGTGAGACTGGTGGCAGAAGAGACAAGCTTCTGTGATGATTATCCACTTCCTGGTAGCCTGTCACATGTTTTATGCAATGTCAGCATGTCACCAGTCAGTCATCAAAGACAGTGAAAGGATGTGTGTTGTGTTCAGTACTGGACTGCGTTCATTTGTTTCCACAGTGTGAATATTTTGGGAAATGAGGTAATTATGTAAATAATGGGTGGCCTTCTCTCTGGTTTCTATGAACTGCAAGTGGTATTTGCAACACTGACTTGATGTGCTGCTTGCTGATTTTGTTCCTGGTGTATACATGATGTGTTTTCCAAGTATGTTGGTTTCTTTTCTTTTCTTTCTTGTTGTTATGATGGTTGTAACTACATATGGTGTGTCTTCAGTCTACAATGTATGAAACATATGAAATCCTGAATTTCAGTTTCTCAAGCAGGTGCCATTGTGTTAGGACAAATCCATATATGCTGCACCATATCTGATGGCCAGATGCCTGACCAGCAGCATGACTTTAGTCAGGCCCTGAGTGCATGTACACACACATCCTGATTTTATAGTATGGCTGCCTTCATGTCAGGGTAAAAACAGCCATGCATGTAAAAGCCCACTCATATACAAGTGAACATACGAGCCTAAGCCTTCAGGATTCTTCAGGAAAATCCATTTTTGTGATTGATGTTTCATTTTTCATTGATTTGTTGTTGTTGTTGTTACTTCAGTTATGATAGTCTGCTCAACTGATTTGTGAAATCTGATGGTATAATGCTTACGTATATATGCTTTTTTCCATGTATTCCAGCCGTTGTGTATGGAGCAGGCGTTTATTTTGCGGTAAGTTCTGCCTACTCGACCAGACCAACTTACACTCCAGCCGATGCAGCGGGGTATCGATACATCTACCAGTGCAAAGTTCTTGTTGGTGAAAGCGTGGCTGGGTCTGAAGGCATGAGGTTTCTTCCCAAGAAACCAGGACAAACATGCTGCTATGATTCAGCAACAGATAACGTGAACCGACCTAACATGTACGTCATTTTCAATGACACTCAAGCGTACCCAGAGTACATGATCACCTTCAAGTGAGACTGGTGGCAGAAGAGACAAGCTTCTGTGATGATTATCCACTTCCTGGTAGCCTGTCACATGTTTTATGCAATGTCAGCATGTCATCAGTCAGTCATCAAAGACAGTGAAAGGATGTGTGTTATGTTCAGTGCAGGACTGCACTCATTTGTTTCCAGAGTGATGTACTGCATGCTGATTTTTTTTCATGGCATATATATAGAATGTTTTCCAAGTGCATTGGTTTTTGTATGGCATTGCTCTTAATGTGGAATATTGTGTTGAAAAGCATCTAGATGACCATGGTATTTCAGTTATCAGCTGTTATTTTATTTCATTTTCCCTCAAGGCATGACTCAGTAGCATATATGGATTTGCCTGAATGCAGTGATGCCTGCTTGAGCAACTGAACTGATCTGAATTGTAGAATGAATACAGGTCAATGACAGAGCTGAAGTGAGTAGAGCTGAATTGCCACACAATCTACTGTCAGACAGTAGATGGATTGTATACCATTATGGTATCAGTTTGAATAAAGAGTTAATATTCAGCTGGGCAGTTCAGACTTTGTATATTATGCAAAAAGCACCAATTACAAAGACCAAATGCAGTGTACTTTTGATATTGCAAATATTTGCATAAACTTCAAGCAGATCACATATAAATATGCTATTTGTATTTTCTACCATTTCTTTTCTTTAGCCTATGCATGCTTTTACATCTGAAATCAAACAGAGCTTGTTTTTTGATGTTTTTTTCTTGTAAACCAGCACTTACTGCTAACATTTCAAAAGTTTTTAAATGTTATATGTTTTCTCATTCTTTTCATTGCACTTGTTTTGATTCAAGTGTATAGTTGCTTATTTTAAAGTGTGATTGTGTTAATAATTGTGATGCTAATTGTTTATTTAAGTCATTCATGTTATTTTAACATTTCTGTTTGTCATTTAGCTCATAACCTTACCTCATCAAGTGTGAGTTTTGATCTTTTCTTGCAAGAAAAGTAAGTAATTTTCACTGCTTACTTTATTTCTAATATGCCTCTTGTTTTTTGTTGGGTTTTTTTGTTTGTTTGTTTTGTTTTTTGGGGTGTGTTTTTTTTGTTTGGGGGTGCTGGGGGGGATTGCCAATCATCTTTTTCTTGTTCTGTCACACTGTAATGTGAACCAGCAGTCTAGCAGTTCAAACCTATGCACACACACACACACACACACACACACACACACACACACACACACACAAGTTTCAAGATGTGTCACAGGTTTTTACACATTTTGTCTCCCCTCCTTTTTTTTTTTTTCTTTTTTTGTTGTTGTTGTTGTTGTTTTTTGTTTTTATCTTTTAGACATGATAAGATATAATTGTATCCTCTGAGCCATGATTGGTTGAACAGGGAGAGGGGAAATGACTGAGATAAAGTAGCAAATGACCTGACACAGCAGCAGAAAGAAATGCCACGCAGACTAAAAATAAACTGAAAGTGCTGTGCTGTGGTGAGGTAGGTGTACGCTATCCCCATGAAAGTAAACCAACTTTCCTATGGAACCAGAAGATGGACATTTTAAAGCAAGTCTTTGTTCGCATAATAGTTTTGAAATGGCTACTTTTAATTGATTTGCTTTTTTCTATTTAGATGTTATTTTCACCATCTTCCACATGGCACATATTGTGAGATTAGCTGATTGATTCTATATTCTGTGAGTCATCATGTCTTTTGTGGTGCTCCTGGCACAGAGTTTTATTGTGTCAGATAAAGAAGGCAGTGGTTTTAAATAGTATTGGATTAGCATTTGCAGGACTCAGAGAATTAACTGGGGTTTTTTTTCTCTTAAATCTCTTTGCTGGCAATGGCATGTGTGACTGTGTGCAATTACCACATTTAATTTGGATTTGCTTTCAACTGTTCCTGTTGTCCACTTTTACCTGAGTTTGAACCAGTGTTTCTTTCAGAATGGGTTTTCCTCTATTTTTTATGTAATATAATTTTTCTTGTACTTTTTTTCAAATAAAACAATTATGTCTTTTTTTAATATCAATCAGATGAGCTTAAGTTTCATTTTTCTAAAGTTTTTCCTGTCATTTGATGTTGTTTTAGCATGTGTTGTGTCAGAATTCCATTTCCAGTGGCAGTATGGCTTTGTGAAAGGAGTGTCAAGTAAGTTTACTGTAAAACAAATGAAAGTGTAATAATGATGTGCAGTGTCGCCATTGAATGTGCATTAGATTATATGGTGATATCCATTTTAAGAGAGATGTGCACACATGTGTGCATGTATTGTGTGTTTGTATGTGTCTGTGTGTGCCAAAACTTTTTGTTTGTTCTGTTTTAAAATTAAGGTACAGTGAAGAACAGAGTGGGAGATGGTGAAAATTGGAAAGAAGTGTATCAGTTTGATTTTTTATGTGGCTGGTAGAAACTTTATGTCATATGACAGGAACAAGAACCTTATACAAGGTACATTGCTTGCATTCTTGTGAATTCCTTGATAAGGTCTGAGCTCATATCTATTACATGGATGTCTTCCAAAAGTCATGAGCAATTTCATTCATTTTCATGTATTTCAGCAAAAATGCTTTGTGACAGCTTGTTTGCATTTGCAGTTTGTCTGTTCCCTCTTAAGTGTACAGGAAAGTATATTTATGCAGTGATCACTTGTTTGTATCAATTTTGGAGCACATATTCCTGTCCACATAATCTTGTCACATTTCTCTTCCGGTGGATTTAATATAATAGCACTGACGTAAAGTAGTAATGCATATGTAGAATTTTCATTCAGTGTAGTTTCTCCATAAATTGCTGTTAAGTTTTGTGTGTGTGTGTGTGTGTGTGTGTGTTTGTCAGGTTTTTTGTTTGTTTGTTTTGTTTGTTTTTTGGGCAGGGGTTCTATCATTACTTTGTAGTGAGTATTATACCTGTGGATGTAAGATGTCTTTCTGCATTACCCACACTGTCTTTTTGTCTGATCCTTTCCCATGTCCCTCCCCAACCCTTTTCCCTCCTCCCCCCTACCTCTCTCTCCGCTCCTCCCCCTACTGTTCCCAGCTTTTGATGTCAGGCCCACTCCTTGCTCCCTTTCCCCAATCCCCCTGCCACCCTTCTCCCCTCTGTCTTGCAACTGGGCTGGGGTTACCGTCATGCTGTTAGCATCATGTTAATGTAGCACTGTGCTGATGTGTTCTGTTATCCAACAGGATCCCTTTCGTACACCCTCTTCTGTCTACCTGCCTCTGGTACAGGTCGGGTTCCCTCTTCTACCTGCCTCTGTTACAGGTCGGGTTCCCTCTTCTGTCTACCTGCCTCTGGTACAGGTCGGGTTCCCTCTTCTGTCTACCTGCCTCTGTTACAGGTCGGGTTCCCTCTTCTGTCTACCTGCCTCTGGTACAGGTCGGGTTCCCTCTTCTGTCTACCTGCCTCTGGTACAGGTCAGGTTCCTGCTTCTGTCTACCTGCCTCTGGTACAGGTCGGGTTCCCTCTTCTACCTGCCTCTGGTACAGGTCGGGTTCCCTCTTCTACCTGCGTCTGGTACAGGTCGGGTTCCCGCTTCTGTCTACCTGCCTCTGGTACAGGTCGGGTTCCCTCTTCTACCTGCGTCTGGTACAGGTCGGGTTCCCTCTTCTGTCTACCTGCCTCTGGTACAGGTCGGGTTCCCTCTTCTACCTGCCTCTGTTACAGGTTGGGTTCCCGCTTCTGTCTACCTGCCTCTGGTACAGGTCGGGTTCCCTCTTCTGTCTACCTGCCTCTGGTACAGGTCGGGTTCCCTCTTCTGTCTACCTGCCTCTGGTACAGGTTGGGTTCCTGCTTCTGTCTACCTGCCTCTGGTACAGGTCGGGTTCCCTCTTCTACCTGCGTCTGGTACAGGTCGGGTTCCCTCTTCTACCTGCCTCTGGTACAGGTCAGGTTCCCTCTTCTACCTGCCTCTGTTACAGGTCGGGTTCCCTCTTCTGTCTACCTACTTCTGGTACAGGTCGGGTTCCCTCTTCTACCTGCGTCTGGTACAGGTCGGGTTCCCTCTTCTGTCTACCTGCCTGTGGTACAGGTCAGGTTCCCTCTTCTGTCTACCTGCCTGTGGTACAGGTCGGGTTCCCTCTTCTGTCTACCTGCGTCTGGTACAGGTCGGGTTCCCTCTTCTACCTGCCTCTGGTACAGGTCGGGTTCCCTCTTCTGTCTACCTGCCTGTGGTACAGGTCGGGTTCCCTCTTCTGTCTACCTGCCTCTGGTACAGGTTGGGTTCTTGCTTCTGTCTACCTGCCTCTGGTACAGGTCGGGTTCCCTCTTCTACCTGCGTCTGGTACAGGTCGGGTTCCCTCTTCTGTCTACCTGCCTGTGGTACAGGTCGGGTTCCCTCTTCTGTCTACCTGCCTCTGGTACAGGTTGGGTTCCTGCTTCTGTCTATCTGCCTCTGGTACAGGTCGGGTTCCCTCTTCTACCTGCCTCTGGTACAGGTCAGGTTCCCTCTTCTACCTGCCTCTGTTACAGGTCGGGTTCCCTCTTCTGTCTACCTGCCTCTGGTACAGGTCGGGTTCCCTCTTCTGTCTACCTGCCTCTGGTACAGGTTGGGTTCTTGCTTCTGTCTACCTGCCTCTGGTACAGGTCGGGTTCCCTCTTCTACCTGCGTCTGGTACAGGTCGGGTTCCCTCTTCTGTCTACCTGCCTGTGGTACAGGTCGGGTTCCCTCTTCTACCTGCGTCTGGTACAGGTCAGGTTCCCTCTTCTGTCTACCTGCCTGTGGTACAGGTCAGGTTCCCTCTTCTACCTGCCTCTGGTACAGGTCGGGTTCCCTCTTCTGTCTACCTACCTCTGGTACAGGTCGGGTTCCCTCTTCTACCTGCGTCTGGTACAGGTCGGGTTCCCTCTTCTGTCTACCTGCCTGTGGTACAGGTCAGGTTCCCTCTTCTGTCTACCTGCCTGTGGTACAGGTCGGGTTCCCTCTTCTACCTGCCTCTGTTACAGGTCGGGTTCCCTCTTCTGTCTACCTGCCTCTGGTACAGGTTGGGTTCTTGCTTCTGTCTACCTGCCTCTGGTACAGGTCGGGTTCCCTCTTCTACCTGCGTCTGGTACAGGTCGGGTTCCCTCTTCTGTCTACCTGCCTCTGGTACAGGTCGGGTTCCCTCTTCTGTCTACCTGCCTCTGGTACAGGTTGGGTTCCTGCTTCTGTCTGTCTGCCTCTGGTACAGGTCGGGTTCCCTCTTCTGTCTACCTGCCTCTGGTACAGGTTGGGTTCCTGCTTCTGTCTATCTGCCTCTGGTACAGGTTGGGTTCCCTCTTCTACCTGCCTCTGGTACAGGTCAGGTTCCCTCTTCTACCTGCCTCTGTTACAGGTCGGGTTCCCTCTTCTGTCTACCTGCCTCTGGTACAGGTCGGGTTCCCTCTTCTACCTGCCTCTGGTACAGGTTGGGTTCTTGCTTCTGTCTACCTGCCTCTGGTACAGGTCGGGTTCCCTCTTCTACCTGCGTCTGGTACAGGTCGGGTTCCCTCTTCTGTCTACCTGCCTGTGGTACAGGTCGGGTTCCCTCTTCTGTCTACCTGCCTCTGGTACAGGTCAGGTTCCTGCTTCTGTCTACCTGCCTCTGGTACAGGTCGGGTTCCCTCTTCTACCTGCGTCTGGTACAGGTCGGGTTCCCTCTTCTGTCTACCTGTCTCTGGTACAGGTCGGGTTGGCACAGGGTGGGAAGGCAAGGGCACACTAAGACCTTAGTGTGATCCCCCATCCCTTCACATGGATCATAGATTTTAGTAGTAGTAGTATCCATGATTGTGTGAGACAAAGTGAAGATGGGAATTAACATTCATTATGTGTGGCGCTTTATAATACTTAGAGTGACTCCTCACCCCACCCCACTCCACCTCCCCCACCCCCACTCCCACCTCTCAGTATCCATAATCATGATATAGTTCGGATGTAAATGTACTGGTATTATATTTTTCATGTCCTTTTTTTTTTTTTGCTGCAATGATTAACATTATAACATTTTACTATGAGAGTGAGTTGCTGTGTGAGTCATGAGTGATGTTACACTGTTTTTTTAATGGTTAGGAATTAAAGTTGTATCAAATCATTTTTTATCATATTCCTGTTTCTTATTTATGACAGGTGTATTGTTAAAGGTTCTTTGAGTGATAGGTAAGCACTTTGGGGATTTGATTTATAAAATGTGAAAAGTTAGCACACTATCCTGAAGCTCGTCCAAAAATTCATGGACAGAAATCATGATTTTGGTAAGTTGAAGGGCAGCTAAGAATAGACGAGAACATGACACTCCCGGGATCATTAAAATCCTCAAATAAGCCGCATCATTGTATAAGCCGCAGAGGTTGAAGCTGGGTTAAAAAGTCGCAGCTTATAGACCGAACTTTATGGTACATTAGTAATATTGTTATTATTATTATTAATACAGAGCTGACAAATAGTACCATTTTCACTGACATCACCATCATCACTGATGAAATTGACTGGAGGAATTTTTTTTAAATGACAGAATGAAAGATGAGGTTAAAAAAAAGCCCCTGTAAACAGAAATACAAGATAATGTTAAGCCATGAACTCATCTTCAACTTCCTTACAGTTTTTCAAGTGCCTTGCGGTTGAGAAGAACAAGACACCAAGTATTTATGGCTGGAAACTTTCTGTAGAGGTGCCTAACAGGCCAAATCTTGCACATAGACATGTTGAGTCGAAAGAGGCAATACTGAGGTATTCACACCTCTGAAGTAATCCTGCACATAAACAGGGTGTTGCCAGCTGAATTAGTTCGAGGCAGTTTACTACTAATAGCTCTCTGGACACTCCCGAGGCTGTGACATCAATAGAACTACTCCCAGATTGATTGATTGACTGATTGATTGATATGGATACTAAAAATAGCACCTACCCTTGGTCGGAGACCAAGCTCTAAGCACTTTACAAACATGGGATCATTTGCACAACAGGCTGCCTACCTGGGTAGAGCCGACTGATGGCTGCCACTGGGCGCTCATCATTTGTTTCCTGTGTCATTCGATCAGATTTCAGGCATGCACACATACACAGAGACAGACATGTAACATGTAAGATTAATCAGAGAAGATTTATTGTTTAATATTAGGTATTAATTACACTCCCTATTTATGAAAGGTGCAAATGTGATGGGACATTAAACAGAATTGCTCCTCCTCCTCCCAGATGGTGACGGGGAGTCAAGATGAGTACTGTGAAAACAACTGAACCAAAATTAAATTAGATGGAAAATAAGAGTAATAAAAAGATAACTCTTAAAAAATATACTGATGTTCTTCATTTTTACAGCTTAAGTACGTAGTGACTTGAACACAAGCTTTCTCAAACAGTGTTTTGCTTAATATGTATGTAAAAGCATGCTTCAAAAGTTTCTGGTTGTGGTTTACATAGTAAAGCACGCACGCACGGACACACACACACATACACACATGCATACCCTCACATACATGTACACACACTCACTCATATACATGTGTATGTATGTGTGTGCACATATTTTGTTTGTTTTATTTTTATTTGTATATATATATACATATATTAGTGACACCCTGTGCTTTCATCTTTAATTTCTGTGCAAAGAATCTTTGTTTTTCATATTCATTGATGTACAATTTGTGGGAAACCTGTTTGTAGCTAAACAACATTTTCGTAAACTATGTTCACCTTCATATTTGTAGCTGCTTGCACTTACACGTTGGGATAGACTTTTGTAAAGCCTTAACTTTATTTGATGCTTTTTTTTTGCTCTTTTTTTTTTTTTAACATGATAGAGAGTTGTAAAGGTGCAGGGCTCTCCGCTTTTTTCTGGCCAAGTGGACAAGGTAAACTTACCCTAGTTATTTACTCAAGATTTCCTGAGTGTAAATTATCTTTGTCTCCTGCCTTCAATGGTGTCTTAGACAGAGAGGGAATGTCCATGGTATGGAAATTTCTTCCTGGCTTGATGATTATAAGTAGGGTTTCTCGTGGCTTACCCAGCAGTTTGTTGCTTGGAATGCTGGTTGAGGTAAGATGCTACAGTTATTCAAAGACAAAAAGATTTTCATTCCACCAATGTTGAAAAGCACAGGAAAATGAGAGCATACAGAGTTGTTGTGATATTACTATTTTAATCACTATTTTTTGGAATATTTTGACATAAACATGGCCAGGCTTCTTATGACCAGTGAACAGATTTGTAATGCCTGCTTGGATAACAGTCTTTTATTTAAACTATGGGAATTGTTACCAGGTAATTGTTGTGACATTGTTGTGGTTTTTATTGTCTGAAGACATTGAAACATAAATGTACTTATCAGCTTTGCATTGGCTTTGCTTTTTTTCACTAATATGATACATAAATATCAGGAGGCACCATGTCAGAATGGGTTTGGTGTTGGACTTCTGATAAAGTTTTCACCAGTGATCAGGTACGAGGCTCTGTTTAACATGGTGTTGTGCCCTTGGAAAAGGCACTTTACTCTGATTTTCTCACTCCACCCAGGTGTGAATGGGTACCTGACTTATGTTTGGGAAGGTTAGAAGAGTGGAAGGAGAGGATTTGACCTAGCCGTATATCCCAGTGGATATAAATTCACTGACTTGAAGGCAGTAAAAGGCTATATTGGACCTTCTACTTAGGAGAAAAAAAAAATATATATATATATATAAACACTGAATTGTAAGTTACTTTGCTTACATCTACTTGATTTTGTAATATAGACCTACTAATAGTTATTTTACTGAATAATGTTTTCTCCATGTTTTAAAAACTGCAACCCAAACTGTTGCAACAGTATAACATTAGCATGCTGTCTTTTGGCACCTTCTCATTTGCAATGTTATCTTTTTTTCTTTTTTCTTTTTGTACATTGCAGGGTTTGTTTGTTTTGGGGTGGTTTTTTTTAGGGGGGGGATCTTTTTTTTTTCTTTTCTTTTTTTGTTAATAGTATTTTATACTATTTATCAGGTGATAATAAACAATACTTTCTGTCTCACCTATGTTGAAGACCTTAGTGTTTACACGAGATGCCTGGGAACATGGAATGCATGTTTTGGGCTTTTAGTTTTGGCTTGTGGAAGGTTTTGTTTCTGATGTGCTTTCAGCATATAATGGTCTCCACTCTCAGCTGGGCGATAAACATGAAAAATGGAAAGTTTTAGCACAGCTGAGGACTAAAATGATTTTTTTTTTTAATTTTTAATTTGGGAATGTACTCATGAAAAGGAACTCACCAATCATAAAGACATGAACATGAAAACAACATATTGACATAGACATGTGGTCAGCATCCTTTCTCCATTGAAATGTCACATGGAGATGTGTGACTGACAGTGTTGCAGATTTAGCCTTTGCTT
The DNA here is from genome assembly GCF_041734735.1 of Babylonia areolata. Lineage (NCBI taxonomy): Eukaryota > Metazoa > Mollusca > Gastropoda > Neogastropoda > Buccinidae > Babylonia > Babylonia areolata. The sequence continues at coordinate 40,517,017 of NC_134877.1, forward strand.
TGTTCATCTTTATTGTTGGTCTGTCCAGACTCTAACAACCCCAGCTATTAAAGTCTACGGTCTGTCCTGCCAGCTGAAGACCCTCTAGGATCAGACACTCAGCTGTCTAGTATTTCTGTTCATGCTATCATAATTGGTGAGTAAAGATACCTTTTTTTCTCCTCTTTTAAAAATGATTTTTGTCTTGTATTCTCTTCATGAGATGCTGGTGGGAAGGTTGTTCCTCTGACATTATGTGCTCAAAAGGCCTGGATTTTTCATTGTGTGGTCAGGAGTCGCGCTTTTGCCATCATTCAGGAGAACAAAGGTGGCATTAGCAAACTAAAAGAATTTGATCTTCACACTGAGGGTGAGTTCATTTTTGCACACAGAGTTCAACCAGTTGCTGGCTGAAGACACGAACACAGCAGATCCCTCTTTCCAGTCATGAGAGATTGCATTGCATTGTATTGCATTACTTTTTTTCACCACAGATTTCTGTGTGTGATATTAGAGCTGCTCTCTCAAGGGACAGCATGTTACAGGGTAGTGCCACCATATTTTTTCTGCCTGAAAATGTAATTGTTTTCATTTCAAAGTGGATTTTTCTACATAATTTTACAAGGGACAGTCCTTTTGTTGCCATGGTTTCTTTTATGTGTGCTGCATGCATGCTGCACATGGGATCTTAATATATTGTCTCATCTGAATAACTAGCATCCATACCACCACTAAAGGATAGTGGAGCAGGAGAAAATATTGGCAAGTGTGGGATATGATCCAACGTGCTTCCTGAACGGGTGCATTACCACGAAGCCACCACCCCACGTGATAGGAAAAGACATTCACACCACACACTGTCAGCTCTATCCAGAATGCCGCACAGCTTTTGTTGACTGTCTGGTCAACTCAAAGGGGCTGAACTTATGAACAATTTTTTTATCACTGTTTCCAGTCTCCCTGTAGAAATATCACTGTCACCAAAGTGCTGACAGTAGCTGCTTTGTTGAATGGGACAGCAATAGAAAAAATCTTGACAAATAGGATCAAAGACACAAAAACACTCTTTCCAGAATGTTTAATTTTCTTATTTGGGATGTACTGGATAGACCTTAGCAAGTTTATCTTGTTTGTGGAGTGATAACATGAAGACATTTATGTATCTAGCTGATTGTGTCGGGTTACTAGTATTTGGTGTCAGATTTTGCTGTCTTGCTGATGGCTACTGGCAGTGTCAGGTATGAACACACCTTGATAGAACTGCTTCGTACACATACACACATACATATATAGGCCTATATAATTATACACTGACTTGGCTCCAGTTCCAAATTAAGATGTATGCTTTCTTGACTCCTTTAATTCCAAATAAAGTTGTGTTTGGAAAATTATTTTAGCTCGACTCATTTATATTTCAAATAAAGTTGTGTGCTTTTTTTCTTTGACTTTTCTGATTTTGTGTGTGAGAGGGGAGTGGGGGGTATGTGGGTATTATCGTGATGATGAGAGAATGCTTGGTCAGTACAAATAACATCACACGCACACACACACTCGCTCACACACACACACACACACAGGAGACAAGACTAGACAAAATAAACATTGTTATTTTTTCAGACAACAGACAGGCACTGGTGTGATGCTTTTTCACCCAGTCTTCACCCTGAACAGGGTGTGCACCACACAATATTAAATGATAAACAACTATGTTGTTGGGGAAGCTGCTTTGCACTTAGTAGCGCACAGTGTTTCTGTTCACCCTGTACACAGCTGAATGCAGAAGCTTGACCACTTTGTGCCCACTAGTCTAATTTGTAGATGATTCCAAACTGACAGGACTAATTACCAATGGGGACAATGATGTTGACTGCCTAAGAGATATTCACAGATTAGTGTACCAGTGTGATGAAAGTTACCTTGGAGTGAATGTTGGCAAAACAAAAGAGCTTGTAATTGAAATCAGAAAAAAGAAACTATGTTTCAGTAAGATATAATTATTATAAAAAAAATATTTTAAACCCCCCCCAAAAAACAAGGAACTGTTTTACAAAAAATTGTATTTTTTGATTAAGCTGCTTACTTGAGTGGTTGATTAGTTTGCTTCTTTGCCAGCATTGATTAGTCATTTGGGTAGATTTGATGGGCTGTTCAGCTACTTCTTGACTGGTTAGGCTATCTGTAATCTGGTTGGCTGGTTGCTTCCTTGCACACACACACACACACACACACACATCGGAGCACCTAGTTACAATTTGACACCTAACTCTGTGATTTGTATTTGTTAATTTACTATTATTATTTATATTTATCCATCTATTTATATAATATTAATGAATTCAATTATTCATTTATTTATTTGAGTTTTACATGCGACTTTGATACTGAACCACTAGTATGCACAGAGAGTACCAGAAAGTTTCTCAAACAGAGACTGAAAAACAGAAAGAATGAGGAAATTGAATACCCTGCCAAACAGGGGGGGAGAGAGAGAAGGAGAGAGAGGGGCAGTAGGAAAGAAGAGACGAAGGGGGAGACACAGACACAGAGTCAAAAGTCAATGTCACATGATCAGTAGAAAGACTAGCAGGCCACCATGCACACATTAAACGTCAAAAGTCAATGTCACATGATCAGTAGAAAGACTACCAGGCCACCATGCACACATTAAACGTCGAAAGTCAATGTCACATGATCAGTAGAAAGACTACCAGGCCACCATGCACACATTAAACGTCAAAAGTCAATGTAACACTGTCAGTAGAAAGACTAGCAGGCCACCATGCACACATTAAACGTCAAAAGTCAATGTAACATTGTCAGTAGAAAGACTACCAGGCCACCATGCACACATTAAACGTCAAAAGTCAATGTAACATTGTCAGTAGAAAGACTAGCAGGCCACCATGCACACATTAAACGTCAAAAGTCAATGTAACATTGTCAGTAGAAAGACTACCAGGCCACCATGCACACATTAAACGTCAAAAGTCAATGTAACATTGTCAGTAGAAAGACTAGCAGGCCACCATGCACACATTAAACGTCAAAAGTCAATGTAACATTGTCAGTAGAAAGACTAGCAGGCCACCATGCACACATTAAACGTCAAAAGTCAATGTAACATTGTCAGTAGAAAGACTAGCAGGCCACCATGCACACATTAAACGTCAAAAGTCAATGTAACATTGTCAGTAGAAAGACTACCAGGCCACCATGCACACATTAAACGTCAAAAGTCAATGTAGCATTGTCAGTAGAAAGACTAGCAGGCCACCATGCACACATTAAACGCCAAAGTGTGTTACATGCCGCTGTTCTCATGTCACACTAAAACCACTGAGTAAGGCTGAGACATTGGGCAATTGGTCCTCCTCAAGGGAGTTTCAAGCAAAACTTCAACAGTCTTTCAAAACCATCAGGGTAAGTTAATTAACAAACAACAAAAACATGGACAATAAAAGCAGTGTACCACAACCACATGTAAACAACCTTGGGTAAAATTTTCATACAGACCAGCTTTTCAGAAACAGAATTCAAAGACTTGAAGGGGAAAGGGACGGGCGCAATAGCCGAGTGGTTAAAACGTTGGACTGTCAATCTGAGGGTCCCAGGTTCGAATCACGGTGACGGCGCCTGGCGGGTGAAGGGTGGAGATTTTTATGATCTCCCAGGTCAACATATGTGCAGACCTGCTAGTGCCTGAACCCCCTTTATGTGTATATGCAAGCAGAAGATCAAATACGCACGTTAAAGATCCTATAATCCATGTCAGTGTTCGGTGGGTTATGGAAACAAGAACATACCCAGCATGCACACCCCCGAAAACGGAGTATGGCTGCCTACATGGCAGGGTAAAAACGGTCATACACGTAAGAGCCCATTCGTGTGCATACAAGTGAACGTGGGAGTTGCAGCCCACAAACGCAGAAGAAGAAGAAGAAGGGGAAAGGGATGTAGAGAGGGTGGGGGGGAGGGTGTAGAGGGGACTCTTATAGCAACTGAGATGTATTTCCTACAAAGTAAAACTGCAAGCTGAAAATTCAACAAGAAACCATTCAATGACAAACTACCCTTCTTCAATATGCAGAAAATATGTGTAACACAGCAAGCAACTGACAGCAATCCCACCCATAATACTGAGCACTAATAGTTCACAGATATATTGCTAATGAGTACACACAATATTTCTAAACCAACTAATGACTTCTTTCAATTAAAACACCAACATCTTTACTGGTATCAGGTAAAAATGGTTGCTCAAACATAAAACATCTACTACTCCAGACTGGATTTTTAATCCTTTTTTTTTTAGGAAATAGGTACAGAAAATGTTTCTTATTCCTGCAACACCACCATAATTAAAGTGTGTTCAAATCTGTAAAAAGCAGAGTGATGAATGATCCGTGTTAAAGAAAACGGCTCTGTAAGATATATGATATATGTATTTCCTGATGTGCATTCTGACAAAGTGCACAACACTCAAAACCTTCACAGTGATATAAACACATATACCCCTGTCCACATTACAAAATAAATCTAATCAACAAAAGTACACATTACAATTTTATTCAGCCACATCATATGGAAGCAAACACATTATGCACTGAAGAAGAACTACTTATGAGTGCTTTGAACACATCTGAAAAGAATACTTTTAGGCACATCAAACACATTATTGGTACAAATAAATGGAAAAAATCTTCAATAAAAAAAGCCAATAGATCATCTTTCATTCACATTTTTAAACGTACATGGTCAATGCATTAACAGATCATACAAATATGAACTGCTTACAGAATGGTTTCAGAAACTGAAAATGTTTTCATTACATTCACAGAAAACAAAAACCAATAGGACATTTAACTGAAATATGCATACACTGCATACATGAACCCCACCGTCAAAGTCAACTGATGATCTTTTATGGAGTAAATCATGTTCGACTGGAGGATATAATATACAGTGAAAAATTGCAACAAAGATGAAAACAAAAAAAAAACTGAATCAATAAAAGTACACATTATGACTTCACTCAACCACATCATATGAAGGCAAGCAAACACACCATTTACAGAAGAAGAACTACTTATGGATGCTCAGAACACATCTGAAAAACATACTTTAAGGCACATCAAACACATTATTGGTACAAATAAATGGGGAAAAAAAACCTTCAATGAAAAAAGCCAATAGATCATTTTTCATTTATATTTTTAAACATACAAGGTAAATGCATTAACAGATCATACAAATACGGACTGCTTACAGAATGGTTTCAGAAACTGAAAATGTTTTCATTACATTGACAAAAAACAAAAACCTTTGGGACAGTTAGCTGTGATGTCATTCATCTGTCTTGCATTTACTTTTCTTCCTTATTTGATATGGAAATATGCTCTCATAATCATCTTTGTACTGTGAAAGTAATGTCCACTTCACTGCAGTACAAATTCTACATCAGAGACTTGCAATGTTACATTGTCACTCTTTATATGTTACACACTGTACATGTTACACAACTCTTTTTCACCACAATTCTAATTTGTGCACACACAGCACGTACAATTTCAACTGTTTGCAATGCCACAAGGATTATCTCACCATGCATCCTTTTTCTTACTGGCACATACATCACAGTCTTTCACTAACATTCAAATATATCATCAACACAATAAGAAATATAAAATGGCAATGCATCCTCTAAAATTTTTTAACTTTTTTTTTTAACACACACGCACACAAAATGTCCACAAAGATGTCCACAAAGATTTCCTCTAACAGTATCTAAAAACAACAACAACAGCAACAACAAAAAAGCCACACACATCACACTTGGTGTCTCAGCATAATTCCTCAGCATGTGCACTGTCAGTTCAACAAGACATACACAAAGCATGGATCTGTAATGATGTGTTCTCAGGGAGTTCCCCTGCTGCAGTGAAGTCTGCAGGTCAAACGGCTGTCAATGATGTTGCTTCACACATGACATTATATAGTACACTGTCCATGAACTGACAAACCCAGAAGAAATGAAATTCCACAAAACAAAAATTAATGTTTGAAAACATTGTGGCTGGCTTGCGTCTCAAGATGTGTGTCATGTGAGTTATTTGGGTTTCTGTCAAGTTAACATTCACATGTGTATGTCTCGAGTTACCATAAATATCAAGCAAATTATCCTTTGGATTCTGATCAAACTACTTAAGCAAGTATGTCTCAAGTCACCATAGAGTATCAATCAATCATTTGGGGTTTAGTCAACTGATTACAACACAGTTAAAGCATCACACAGACAAACAAGAAATACTAGACCCAGTGATACATTATTTTTTAACAATACCATGCGAGCCAATATGAAGTTTGATGACACAGCAACACCATAAAGACCATTTCTTTTAACACAACCAAAGGTTCATCAATAGTACTTCATGGAAATCACACATGTAACTTATTCACACTGCAATGATAACCAGTCATGCCATTCTCAATGGTCAAATCAAATCAGGATTTTTCACAAGACAGCCAATGACAAAAGACACCTCTGGGTTGTTAAAGTATGTTTTAAAACAACTGTACAAGTCTAAAATCTAAGCACTCAAAACAAGACACAGATAAGACACAGACACACTGCCACACACACACCAACTGCAGTTCATAATAAAGAACTTCAATCAAGAAAGCAAACATGTATATTAATAACCTCAGTGGGAAGACTACAATCAGATTGTAAAGTGTTAAAATCTTTGACATCAGCATATCAAGTAATTCATGAAGAACACGCTTCAGCCTCCAATGTTGGATTACAAGCCACAGACCCTGGGGTCCCTTCTACTGACACAAGTCAGGAATGAATCCTAACTCTACATGTAAATAGCAAACAAAAACTGCTAATTTCAATGACAATGTGATGCACTTCATTTTATTATGCTGGCACCCAAAACCACAATTGGGCACTCAAATGTTTTGTCCAGAGTGCTCGACTGACATTCCAAAAAAACTGTTAAATTCAAACCCTGTTATCTGCTGCTCAGTGAGGTCACTTGCAAACACACCCACTGCTGCCAACTGTTGCTGCACACGATTCAAGTAGCCATCGTCTGGGAAGCTGTATCTGTAACACAGTACAATTAACCCTTTATTTTTTTTTTCTCCACATTTTGCTTTGTGTATATTCTAAATCTGTTTTGCAACCCTTCATATCAAGTCAGAATCAGATAAAGGGAAATATCATTTCTGAAATAAGGTAAATTCATTGTATTCAGATGAAAGGAATGGTCCGACTTTTGCTGGATACATTCACATTGTGGATTTCTTTATAACTAACATGCTGATCGCCTTGTGAAATGTGGAGCAACTAACACTGATGGAACCCTTGCTTCCTGCTATCCTCAGAAATGTGTGATATCATGGAAAAGGAACTCATTTAACCTTTTTAAGTCCTGTCCATGGGTATCTTAATCTGTTGAATGTATGCATTTTAAGCAAGAATGTTAAAAGTGTAATGCTTCAGCTTTTGCTTGATTTCTCATTGATTAAGTGTTGGTAAAAAAGCAAAAAATTTATTTAAGGAACATTAAACAGTTGAAACTATTTCTCTTTTCTGGAGATTGTTTCACTGTTAAAATTGTCCCTTCTGAAACTAACCATTTACATGTTACACAGTCTGTATGGAAATTTTCTGTAAACACCACACAACTTTCTTTGTTTCAACCACTGTATACATGTATGTTTCATCTTCTCACCCCCCATTCCCTCATGGTTTTTTTTTTGTTGTTGTTGTTGTTGTTGTTGTTTCTTTTTTGTTTGTTTTCCTTTTTTTCCCCCTTCCCCCTTATTTCAAAATCTAAATTTCCCTCATCTGTTAAAACTGTTCTGACGAACATAAATTCATATATTTTATGTTCATTTAATCTTGAGTGTGAAATCACCAAGTGACCAACTTGTGTGACCAGACTACAGGTAAACTAACCAATCAGTCCTAGGCAAGAGATTTCACAAACTATTGTGAACATAAAAACAAATATCACATCCATCCAAGAGACATAAGATACAAAAATAAAAAATAAGGGTTTAAAGGTCTCTTCTGATGCACAAAACCATAATTAAACTGGCTGACTATAGGGCAACAGCAGCAATAGCCTACGGAATATGAAAACAATGATCTCCATAACAACTGTGGAAGAACCTGCAAAACCATCCTGCCATCCAATCAAAATGCTACATACCTGCCAGCTTGCTTTTTGGCTGTCTTGTGTTCAATGCCATTCAAGGTTATACGATATTTTGGTCTTCCATGAGAGTGACAGGATCCCTGGATCTCAACCAGTCGGAAAAGCAGGCGTCGATCAAATGCTATCTTCAGGAGCATCAGAACTTTTCGGCCCTCAGGTACATCAGGAAGATAGGCAGTTTGTTCTTTTCCACGGTATCTTTCTCCTGCATACTGCCTAGCCTGAAATTTGGAACAAGTCTGTTTACTTTGCAGCAATTCCAGTTCTTCATTTTGTCAAATACTGTAACTCACTGCCAATATCAGCTTGTGCAAGCAAAAGCAGGCAAACAAGCATAACTGAGAGATGTGATTCAGGAAAAAGTTGACAGGGAAAAAAACCAGAAGTAGTAGTGATCTGTGAATGCTGAGCAAATGATCAACAGTTAACAAGAAAATGCAATTTAAGTGGACAAGTTAACTTGATCTTTTCTTCTTTTCTTTCTTTCTTTTTTTTTTGTGTGTGTGTGTGTGTGTGTGTGTGTGTGTGTGTGTGTTATTCCCCCCGCACCCCCCCCCCCCCAATTTTATTTTACTGTTTGGTAATTTATGTTCCTTGTATGCATAATAAGTATGAAGTCTGGGCTGGTTCACACATAATCCACAACCTTCTTCCTGCCTGTTCTTCTCTCCAAACCTTTTCCTTGTTAAATCTTCTCACCCCCATATCCCCCCTCCAACCCAGTGGAGGTAAACCCTACAAAAAAGATGCTTGAATGGCAATTCCTACCACCTGTTCCTTCTCTTTTTTTTCTTCTTTTAAAAAAAATAGAATTAGAACATTATATCATACTATATTGTATCATATTATAATATATAATACATTATATTACATCATATCATATCATATATTATCATATTACATCAATCTTTGTCACAACAGATTTTTTTGTGTGAAATTCAAGACAGCTCATCACTACAGTGCACGGCCACTTTCTTCCTTTCTTTTTTTTCAACCTGTAAGTGTATTTGTTTTCCTATCACACTGGATTTTTCTACAGAATTTTGCCAGGGACAACCCTTTTGTTGGTATGGGTTCTTTTCCATGCACTAAGTGCAAACTACACACAGGACCTCGGTTTATCATTTGTCTCATCTGAATGACTAGTGTCCAGATGACCACTTAAAGTCTAGTGGATGGGGAGGAAATACTGCTGAACATGGAATTAATCCCATGCCCTCAGATTCTCTGGCTTCTTGCATGTCCGTGTTACCACAAAGCTACCACACAAGTAAGTTAGCCACATACTCAGAAAAATGTTCGCCGGCGATGCTGCAATTGTTTTGTGTGCAAAGGATGTTAAACACCTGATAAACAGATTTGTTCTGGCATCCAGTGATTCTGAGACATTGTTTTCTGTGACTTTTGCTGTTGATCAAGATGGATGATTTAATCACAGATTTTTTTTTTTTTTTTTGGGGGGGGGGGGGGGGGGGGGGGGGCAAGGGGTGTGTGTGTTTAAGATGAAGCCTGAACACTGTCTGACTGTGGCTTATTTGTTTTCAAACCTGTGTTGCTGGATTGAGCGTATGTGAGTGAGTGAGTGTAAGTGTGAGTGTAAACATTTTCCATCATACAGTTGTCTTAAATTAAAATAAGACTTTTTTTTAACAAATGTATATTTGCACATCAGATTTGGTGTTTTACAGTACATGTCACACTGTTGTAACAAGAATAACTTGCTGGTGTTTGTGAGACATCCTTCCTCCCCTCCTGCATCTTCTCCCCAACCCCTTCCCTGCCATATATCATGTGAATGATTTTTCATATTGGTGTAAAATTTTAATGTGATCCACTGTTACGATAGAATGATTGTGTGTTTTGTTTAATAGGTTTCAACTTTTTTCTCCAATTACAAACCCAAAGGAGAATTTCTTAACGTTGTGATCAGAAAATAAAGTGATACATGTAAATCAATGAACATGTACAGAGAATAACCCAAACCTGGAACAATCCATATTCCAACACGTCATTATCCATTTGCTCAAAACCGTTTTGTTATTTAAAGTTCCCAACTGGTTTTATAATGATAAAACTGAACACAGGTTTGAGAACAGTTCCTTGTGAAACAGAAGGTTAAAAAGATGGTGTTAACACTTCACTGAGGTGAGTTTAGTTCCAAATCTACAGTTCCCCCTTCCAATTAACTCAAGACTCTCAACATAACAAAACTTTTCATGAAGATTTCAAAATGATATCATCACAATACTCTGTATAAAAGTATAAAGAAAACAACAACCTGTAATTAAAAAGAAGAAAAAAACGTCATTGGAATTTTTAATTTGTTTTTAAAGTATTTAGTTGATGTTTAGACATGCAAATGTAACAGTGCTACATAAATGTGTGAGATTTTATGACAATATATCCTAGTCAAATTTATACTCACATAAATCACAGCTGATGGACAGATAACCAAAGCTACACCCAAGCTTTGTCGTAAAATGTGACACTCAAAACTTAAAAACAATGAAATCATAAAGTGCAACTTACTTGCTCACTGTGTTTCCCGCCTGGGAATTTGTATAAAATGACAAATGTCCCTGGAGGAAACCCTGGTAGCTGCTGTGTTTTGTCATACTTGACTTTCATTGTTCCCTTTGGCTGGTCACCATGTATTTCACCCCATGCTGCCCCACAATCAGGACACTTTGGCTCCCTCAATTGTTTAGAACAGTCATCACAGAGATGGTGTCCACATGTATCCAGGGTCTTGCACTGCTTCTCGTTCCGGCACACTGAGCAGACAGGTGTGGTGCTGTGCCTTGAATTCTGCCTCCTGTCTGGTTTGGCTTTGTCAGTGTTGTCAACAGCCCTTTCGAAGCATTCTTTCAATGTTTGTATGCTCTTTTCTTCAGGGTGGACAATGTAAATTTCTGTTATTTCTACAACTGGCATGGTGCTGACGTTTTTCACTGCCTGGTACAAAGCCACAGCAAATGCTTCTAGCTCCTGATCTGAATCTGCAAAATATAAGAATTCATATCAATTTTAATATATAACAAAAAGAGCAATTACTTTCCAACTTGTTCACATTCTGCTAACGTGTGTATGAATGTTACATCAATCATTTTCACAATATTTCATGGCACAGTTCCCCTATCTTTGCAAGTAAAACTTGCAAATGAGGATTCTGAAACAATTTAACATGATGGAGAGATGTAGGAGGGGGAGCAGAATGTAGGGCCAGGATGGATCATACACAGCCCATGGTAACCCCTGTTCAGTGATGGGCACAATCACACAGATCTAGATGGATTCTGGGGAGGTGTGATTGTAGTGGGAGGACCGCACCACTTCATTTAATGTGAAGGTGCTGTCACCTATCCTGTGATTGGGGCACGGAACAGGATCACAGCAACAGAGGACATGGATGATATTGTTGAGGTGAAAGTTATTAACATTAGAATTATCTTTCTTGATGCTAAGAGAAAATAGAGGGCACCAGATGAACAACAATGGTCAGGGCCACAGCAGATCACAGTCCGGTTTCTGTTTGTTTATTTCACTTTTTATTAAATCTGTTTTTCGTAGCACGCAAGATGTATCTGATCTTAGCTGTCCGAGCAACAACACAACAAATATGTCCCCTGCTGGGTTCCAGGGAGAAACCAAACCCACCTGGGCCTCCAATGGTTTCGAGACACATTGGGAGTTAGAATGGTTGGATGACTGTCTGTACTGACTGACCCCTGCATCTGAAGCTGGGATAGGTGACAACTGTCAGTGACCCTTTTACCCTTGCCAGTCTTGCAGTGTGGAACAATTGTCCAAATAGAAACATCTGTGCCATCCTTGATAATCCATGGGATCATTATTATCACCAACAGGTACAGAGAATAACTCAAACCCACAAACATAAAGGGGGTCCCCAAGTGGAAGGCTGGTCAAGAACACACCGACATTACACCCCTCAAGTCTGCTGTTTGCCAATGGCAGAGCAAGACATGGCATGTGATGAAACACAAAACCAATGTGGCTTCAACAAGCAACTTGAGTCTCAAGTTGAGACAAGAACAGAAGAAATATATAAATTGTGAAAAACAATGGATAGAAGAAACCAAGAGTGGAAAAGGGAAAAAGAGCCACAGACAAAACAAAATGAAGTGCCAAGTACATAAACAAAAGACTTCAAGAAAGACAGAGCATAAATCTACATGACGTTCGGTCCACTGCTGACCACATAATGTGAAACAGTGGAAGTGTTATGCTACATGGGAATAAATTGCACTGATTGGCTGAGCTATAAATAGGCCTGGGGGTGTCTTAATACTACATCAGTCACACAAAAAATGGCCAACATGCCAAACCAGTTTGACACCATCAGAGCATGATGTCAAATAAATAATTCACACTCACACAGAAGTGACAAGAACACATTTCCTGATAAAGGAAAATAAACTATCATCAGTATAAAGTGTTACAACTATTGTAAAGTGCGTTTCTAAATGCAATCTCACGTTAAAAACAAAAGACAAATAATGTTGATATTCTTCAGTGTTTGTGAAATAAAAGATGCAAGACAGCAAACAAACAAACAAAAAGCTAAAAAAAAGAATGTTACTAAAAGTGTCTTACTATGATGTCTTCTATATGGATATCCTGGGAAGGCAACAGTTCTCCTTCTGGCCTGGTTCACTTCGATGAGGACTTTCTGTGCAGCTGCATGGATTTCCTGTTGACTGTCTCTGCACGAGCCAATGGCATAGGCCACACCACCTCCTTGAGCAAGGTGCTCCGTTGGCAGTCGTTCACAATGGCATCACAGCACTTGTGAGGTCATCCTTTACACAGACACTTTAACCGTCCAACTTGTGGTCATTCTAGTGAGCTAGTTTGCTGATGCCAGCCTGGTGTGTGTATGGGCATTGTCTTCCCTCTGTCCTGACCGTCCGCCATCATCAAACCTTTCCTGTGTCTGTTGTGGTTTTGACCACTCCTGTCTCCTGGACAAAGTGCTTGCTTTTGTCATTGTGGTATAATCAAAGCAAAACACAGCCACTTTGCCTTGATCGGGTAAAACTTTGATGTACGCTTCGATACCCTCTCCGCTGGTCAAAGGGTCAGCGTCCCACTGACATTATCTGCCTGCAACGTCTTCTCGTCGAATAACATCAATCTTTTCAATGGTTTCCATAGGAGAATTTGCAGGTCTTTGCTTTGATAAGAATCCTGTCTCCAGCTGTCTGATGTGAATCAAAGTTGTCCAGGAAAGTCTGTCCAAGGCAAAACCGAAGTGCTTCGTGCTCCAAAACATCAATTTCCTTTGACCAAACACTTGGCTTGCTGCTGTGGGTAGATGCTGTGCCAGACAAATGTTTATCAGCAGTTTCATTTCTTCCAACATCATGGTGTTGATAGTGAGTTCTCCTTCTCTGCCATCTTCACAGGCTTCATCAGCAACCTGGGGGAAAATCAACCATTTGCTTTTCTCTTTATGAAATCATATTCTTCTGAATGTATTCAACAATAACTGCTTACACAGTTTTAGCAAATTGTCTGTCATTACATACTTTTAGAACTACAGTACACAGCTTTTTAGGGACAAATTTTGTTTTAATGTCCCGTCACACATATCGTGCTTTTGAAGACATTTTGTTAAAGTATTTAAGAATACATTTGAGTTTATTGTGGTAGAAAAGAGGGTTGGATATGTAATGAAATGGAGGGTTGGGGGAAACTGGCAAATGAGGGGTAAAATGAGGGTGAAATTTGAATAAAATATCTAAATACAATTACAGGAAATTACTAAAAGGACTTCGTAAAAGAGAAGTCGTTAAACTGACAAGCGAAACAACTGACTTAAGGCCTGATAGCTATCACCTTCACCATTTCTTGTCCATGTGTGTCTGCATGCATGTAAATGTGAATGTATGTGTATGATTTGTGGACAAGAGGCAAACTTTGCCTAGTGTTAATGCAAAGTGCTTGTTTGTTGCATGGTGTCCTCCATGACAATTTTTCTAATTTCCTGCCCATTCCCAGGTAACTGTATAAAGACCTCAAAAGAAAGATGTTTATGTATGAATGCAGGAATGTGGAATAGATGGATGAGAGAAGAGGAATTTAAAGGGGGAAAAAAAAACACACACAGGAAAAAAAGTGCTTGAAAAAAAGAGTAGACATGTACTGATTGTTGGAACAGAGAATAATAATGATAATTATGGTATTTATATAGCGCTGGATCTTGTGCAGAGACAAAATCAAAGCGATTTCGCGCCAGTCATTCACCCCGCATGCATAACTCTAAACTGTAGAAACTAAAGATAAGGAAGGGCAGGCAAGGGAGGCTATTTTGGGAAGAGGTGGGTTTTAAGGCCAGACTTAGAGCTGAGTGTGGAGACTTGACAAAGCGAAAGAGGAAGTCATTCCTAATCGCAAGGTCCAGAGACAGAGAAAGAACGGCGGCCAACAGTTGAGTGTTTGAATCTGGGTATGCGTATACAGAGTGGATCCGAAGCCGATTGTAGTGAGCGAGATGGAGTGTAGAGGTGAAGGCAGCTGCAGAGATAGGAAGGGGCAGTTTTGTGATGCATCTATAACATGAGTGCTGATCTTGTACTTTATTCGGTGTGAGACAGGGCCCTAGGGAGCCAGTGGAGATGTTGCAAAAGAGGAGTGATGTGCTCAGATCTTTTCTTTCTGAGGGACAAGGTTGGGCAGCAGAGTTTTTGTATGCGCTGAAGGGACTGAATGGATGGAAGCAGGCAGACCAGACAATAGAGAGTTACAGTAGTCAAGGCGAGAGAGAATGAGAGAAACGACAAGTCTAGATGTTGCATCAGTGGGCAGATATTTCTGGAAGGTACTGATGCGCCGCAGGTTGACAGTAGCAGGACTGACATGTCTGACTGATAAATTTTTGCATGGACAGTGTATTGTCAAGGACAACACCGAGGCTCCTGACTGACGTGGAAAGAGTGACAGATATGCTATTGAACCTAGACTGAATAAGGGACAGATATCAAATTGTATTCTATCGAAAAAAAATTGGGTCTGCTGAAGTAGTACCAGACAACTATGCAAAACACGTACACTCACGTACTCACACACACACATGCACACACACACACACACTATCACCATTACCCCTCCCCTACATAAACAAACCTGCACAAACACTTACATTCTCTGAAACCTCCCAAACATTATCTTATGAAATATTTCAACTCTTTTTTTGTGATGCTCTATCTTTGTGCCATTTCATGGCATTACCCTGTCCCCAGTGCCAGCAGTCCATATAGAGAAATATCAATGGTAGGTTACACTGAGGCAAACACCAGAGAAGACCTTGCATTGCTGGTCAGTGGTGTCACTTTGGTGATTCAGTAGTGCCTGTTATGGATTCAGCATATGCAAGATACCAATCCCCTACCGATGAAAATAACTGCTTTATTGCAGAGCCAGACTGTGAGCACCCCATTTGAATGGAGACCACCACCAGTTTTCATAGTGACAATCCCCATGAATCTACAAGACACTTAGAGACACTCAGGACTCTGACACAAGCTCACCACAGTCATTGCAGTGGTGAGAAAATGAAACTGAGGCCATTATAAGAACAGGCATGAAAGTCACAGCATTTGGGATTGCTTTTTTTTTGTTTGGTTTGTTTTGTCTTTTTTGTTTTTGGCTGATAAGGACAAGGATGATAGAGGACGACAATGCAGCTTTGGAGATCCAATTAGGTTTGGGAGTAGGCAACAAGGCTAACATTTCCTTTCTTGCTGAATATCCTGGGGTTAACTCTTTCTATACTAAGGTACTATTGTGTACCTATTGGGCACATAGCGTAACGCGAGTTTTTGAATTCGTAGTTCATAGGTTACAGGTCTTGTGCAAAACTAAATGGCACAGCTCTGTTCTACAGTCACCAAAAAGTGCACCTTACTTTTATTGTGGCTGAGAATGCCTTTGTTTAAGTACAATACATGTGAGCGTACAGTCACCTAACTCTCCTTCTCACTCGCTCGCGTCAACAAGATGGCGTCTCGCTATCAACTTCGGCAAGTACTGTGGGCTCAAAGTTGAATGCGAACTGATTCTATAGTGGATATCCACTGTACATACACATTTGCCCATTCAATTGCTACAATTAGGAAGTCTATGGTTATAAAAGATCACATTTGTAAAATTTCTGTTATATTTGAAAAACTCACCCCCCTTTATGTCAGTTATGAAAAACATGGATTTTTTTCAAAATATGATAAATCAGACAATAATAAAGTGAGTGCTCTGAAACTTTGCCAAATTGTTAGTCCATTCTATTCTTTATATCAACACAAATTTCACAGCTGTATGTACTTGCATTCTTTTTCAGATATTTTTCTTGTAACAGAAACAAATGGCCAGTACAGATC
Source organism: Babylonia areolata (assembly GCF_041734735.1). Taxonomy (NCBI): domain Eukaryota; kingdom Metazoa; phylum Mollusca; class Gastropoda; order Neogastropoda; family Buccinidae; genus Babylonia; species Babylonia areolata. The sequence continues at coordinate 40,533,623 of NC_134877.1, forward strand.
ATGAATGAAGTCATCGGGTAGTATAGAATGAGTTAACCAGGCTTGAGGGGTACAAACACATGCAATGCTGGACAGGAAATTGGAGCAACATTTGACTGCACTTTGGGCAGAGCCAACCATGAGCTTGAAAATTCCCATAATATGCCTCCAATAGGATTCATATCTATATCGTCCCAATTGTCAGTCCATGACCCTAACCAACCTTTGCCACAGTGGCTGTTAAACTTGAATCTGAATTAAAAAAACAACAACACATGAATGCTATGTTTCATAACAACATTAATGTAAACCGGACATGGGCGCAGAAAGCAAAGTGCGTGAGCTGATTTGGCACTTATTTCTAATAACTACAAGCTACCAACAAATCCATATAAAACAAAATCACCAAAATGTCAGCACAAACCTCCACTTCACTGCGTTTTTTGCACTATGCTGATGTCACCACCTGCACATGAACAATCAAGTTATACAGCATCTTTTTAATTGCATTTTTGTAATCATGTACATTGCAGCTGTTTACATACTGTAGCCTACCGAAATTTTTCAGCCTATAAGGCATTACTTTTTTTGTTGTTGCTCAAATCTGATCCTTGCGTCTTATAGGCTGTATGCACCCTATCTGTGTCCGAAAAGTACATTCTGACAGCCTCTCAGTACCACCTGTCACAACAAACTCCATATAATAAGACAACATTGTTGATCACAATAAATGCTCACAATCACACTGAAACAGCAACACTTCAGTCCTACCATCTTCAATTCAACATGGTTTATGTTCACCATCATACTTGAAACCAAATTGCTTATTACAACCAAATTTCAAATGAACATGATCACAGTTCGCCTTTGGGCCATGAAAAGAGAGCTGTGTCTGAGCTGGGGATAAATTTTTGCTGTGAAAGTAGAGAAATCAGAAGTGAACTGATTATTATTCAAAGGCAGAACGCAAAACAAAATGGCAGACAGGACTGAAATCAGAGCTAGCAGACTGGATTCTAACTGAACAAATTATTGAACTGGGACTTTACAATACAACAGTGTGCATTTGACTAATGGCAGCAAAATTGTGGAAAAAAAATGTTTTAAAAAAAGGCAACAGATAACAGAGCAGACAAATGAAGTAACAGAGCCGAGTCAACAAGCAGACAACAACAAGACAGATTCAAGTCTCAGTTTTTCCAAAGATAACTTTACTAATAACATCCCCTGACAGCAGAGCCATAATGGAGGACTTTCACTTTATGGCATATGTGGCTTATCAGATGTGTGCGCCTTATATGTGTTCAAAATATCATTTTTCTTTGAATTCATGAGGTACACCCTATGCACTGAAGTGTCTTGGAAGCCAAAAATTACAGTACTTTTTTAACTGAAGAAAAATAACGGCTAGTGAATGATCAAGAACAACAAAAACCAAATACAACTGAAGCAACAAAGCACAAAATTATCCATGGTTATTCTAATATATCTCCCCCCTTTGAAAACTCTTTTATTACAGCCTTCACAACATCTGTCTATGTCAAAATACATGAGAATCAATCGAGATTATAAAAAAAAAAATTAATAAAAAAAACAGAAATAAAGCTTGCAAGTAAGTCAGAGCAAAAGGACTTTTTCCCTAAAAACCATTAACAGGTCTTTAAATGTGTGTTGTTACAAGAATACTCATACCTGTTCCACAGGGGAAGTAATGATGGTAAGAGTTAACTCGTACCTGGAGTAGAATGAGTTTAGTACCCCTTTCTCTCCATATTTCTCAGTCTCATTTTATCCGAATGTTATGTGTTACCTTTCTCTCCATATTTCTCAGTCTCATTTTATCCGAATGTTATGTGTTACCTGCAGAAGACCCTAGGGTTGAAACATGTCACTGTCATTCCCTTGTAACCTTTTTTTGTTGGACCTTTCCCCTGTGGGATGTCGGCTCCATCATTATAAATAGTATCCCCACCTTCTGGAAGGTCTGTGCTAGATATTTCCTCTTTTCTATCACTCTTTGTTTCTGGCTATTTCTGTTTCTGTCATTCTTTCCTTTCTCATTTTCTACCTTGCTGGCCCATTCATCTATATTTTGTTATATCTAGAAAGCCTTCAATATTCTTTGTACTTTTTGGGGCTTGATAAATGGGCATTCTTGCTATGTTGTATTCTTTTTACGGCTTGGTGACGTGTGAGATGTCTGTTGACAGTGGTTTTGTGTGTCTGTTATTTCATAAGATTTTGCATGATATATATTATCATGTTTATGTTCAGGTTGATTTTTTTAATCCTCAGGTGAAAAATTGATGAAATGGTCAATGGAGCATGTCCTAGGTTTATGTGTATGAATTGACTGTGCCTGCGTTTATTTTATTATTTTTTTCCACATTTTTTTCCCTTGAAACGATGAAGATGCACTTTACATCTTGTGTTCCCCCCTCCACAAGGTGAGTCGTTTTTTTTCTCTCTCTTTTTTTTTTTTTTGTATTCATATTACACCATCTCACTTTTCACTCACTGATTTGAGCTGGCTGACAAGACTCTAAGGTGGAGCTGACAGCTGTGAGAATGACTGCATCAGGATGTTCTGATTAGGTTTTTTCTCTTCTTATATTTGCATAAATCAGGAAACATCTGCTTGTTTCTGTCCCTATCTGACTTTACAGAGATAATATCACATTTCATCACAATGCAAAATGAGTAAAGCAATTCTCATACCATCCTGCCTGCCTTGCTGAAATTCTTTTCCATCAACTGACGATTCCATAAAAGACTGATCCATCTTTTGGATCTCCTCTTCTGCCTGGAACTTTTCAGGAATCTGCAGCTGTAAGATCTGTAAGCATCAAAAAATGTGTGTTCATGCTTAGGCACATGCAAATTTACATGGAAGCTAGTACACACACACACACACACACACACACACACACACACACACACACACTACCACACACACATACTCACATACACATTAAGGCACATACAGAATGAGAGAATCTGTGCAGACAGACTGAAAGAAAAAGAGAGGGGAGAGACTGAAAAATGCTGCTTTTTAGCTATATATTTTCCATAACTCAGTACTTTCTTACAGTTAACTGTAATGAATTTACAGACAAAAAGCCTGAAATTAAGAGAATAAATAAGTGAATCTCTGCTAACAAAAACACAGCTAAAGTTAGAACCATGTAATAAATACTAGAAGGTCTAGTCAGGTATGCTGTATTCTCACTTGGATCTAGGTCATGCAGCAGAACTGAATAATGATAGATGTATGTAGTCTTTCCAAGGACCCTTTAGCTCATGAAGTCCAATTCAAAGATGTCAAAATGTTGTGTTTTTTTGTTTTTGTTTTTTAAAGGCAGTATTTTCTGTCTCCAAATTTGAACCGTGTGTGCATGCATGCATGCATGTATGTGTCTGTGTATCTGTGTGTGTATATATATATATATGTAGCCGGGTTGGCTACAATCTTCGTTAGGCCAGCTTAGCAGACGACTTTTGTGACTCACCAAAGGTTACTGAGAAAGCTGGTAAATTGGTCGGAAGTTATCTCCCTTTACAAGGAGCCGTATGATTTTTCATCAATTTTGTTAATTTATAAACACTTTCTTATAGATGAGATTATAGTTTTTATGTTATTTGACTTCAGAAAGGTCATACTTCTCAAATGAAATGATATCATTTGGCCAGAAAGCCTATAACTCTTTTAAATTAATATTTATGTGAGTGAATTTTGGCACGATCTTCGAAATCCACTCAGTTGAAACATACAAAATACCTTCGTTTTCTATAAATCGATATAGTTGCTGTGGAATTTAGATTGTGCATTAAAATGTAAATGATTAAGCTATCTTCTCGTGTACTGCTTTCCATGTACACCTAAGTTACAGGCATGCGATGGTACGAAATGTCTGACAGCATTTCGGCCCCACAAAACTATCTCTTCTTCAAGCCATTGGAATACGTCAGTGCCGATTTGAGCAAAATATGTTTTTACTGTAGCCGGGTTGGCTACGATCTTCGTTGGGCCAGCTTAGCAGATGATTTTTGTGACTCGCCGAAGGTTACCAAGGAAGTTGTAAATCGGTCACAAGTTATCTCCCTTTACAGGGAACCGTATGATGATTTTCATCAATTTGTTAAATTATAAACACTTCCTTATAGATGAGATTATAGTTTTGTGTTATGGAACTTCAGAACGATCATACTTCTCAACTGTAATGATATCATTTGGCCAGAAAGCCTATAACTTTTTAAAACTAATATTTATGTGAATGAGTTTTGGCGCGATCTTCGAAATCCACTCAGTTGAAACATACAAAATACCTTCGTTTTCTATAAATCGATATAGTTACCGTGGAATTTAGAATGTGCATTAAAATGTAAATGATTAAGCCTTCTTCTCGTGTACTGCTTTCCGTGTACACACTAAGTTATAGGCATGCGATGGTACGAAATGTCTGACGGCATTTCGGCGCCACAAAACTATCTCTTCTTCAAGCCATTGGAATTCGTCAGTGCCGATTTGAGCAAAATACGTTTTTACAATACCTACACATTTTTATATCGTGTCTTGCAGATGTTTGCATTTCTGTTATCAATCTGATTAGTATCGTGCATGTATAATTGTGTTGTAGTTGGTTTAAACGAAGTATTTCATTGTCGATCACAAGTGCCAAAAGCACCGCCAAGCGGTGCCGACACGGGAGCTATCCGCTGAGTTTTCTCTTGAATTTTTACATAAAAAATCTTTACTCTAGAAGCAGATTTTATAGATGATTTTTATATAGTTGGAAATTCAGGATGTTCAGTTACTTAATTGTTACAATTATATTACATATCGCGACGTATTAATTGTTGTAATGTACAAAAATGATACATGAACTCGTTAAAAGCTCGTTCATTCAGTGACTCTTTTTATTTACAGTTTTTAACTACATTATTTTTGTAGAAAATGGTTTAGCTTAAGAAAATGCTCGTCTCTTGTAGTTTTGTGTGATATATAATATGTCTATGTTAGTTCCCCGAGCCGAAAGTCAGAAGCCGCTAAATTTGGTCAAACAAACACAAGCTTGGCCCCTCAAGGCTCGCGGAGGGCCGGTTTCGTGAGTCGCTTCGCGGCGCTGGCTTTGCGGTTCGGCGGAACAGAATATAAGGAGTGAGCGAGTGCCAGACATAGAGAGAACTCTCCTGGCCTGGAAGAATGAAAGAATAAAAGAAGAAAACCAGCGCACTGCCTTCCCGAGTCTACCTTGCCTGGCTGCAGCTCTCTTCTGCTAACACCTTCTACCTGTCTTCACCTTCATCAGAGACCACCTTACCACCCCGTCACATTACAATACCTAGACATATTTATAGCCTGTCTTGCAGATGTTTGCATTTCTGTTATCAATCTGATTTGTATCATACATGTATAGTTGTGTTGTAGTTGGTTTAAACTAAGTATTTCATTGTCGATCACAAGTGCCAAAAACACCGCCAAGCGGTGCCGACACGGGAGCTGTCCGTTGAGTTTTCTCTTGAATTTTGACATAAAAAATCTTTACTCTAGAAGCAGATTCTATAGATGATTTTTATATAGTTGGAATTCAGGATTTTCAGTTACTTAACTGTTACAATTATATTGCATATCGCAATGTATTAACTGTTGTAATGTACAGAAATGATACATGAACTCGTTAAAAGCTCGTTCATTCAGTGACTCTTTTTGTTTAGTTTTTAACTACATTATTTTTTAAGAAAATGGTTTAGCTTAAGAAAATGCTCGTCTCTTGTAGTTTTGTGTGATATATAATATGTCTATGTTAGTTCCCCGAGCCGAAAGTCAGAAGCCGCTAAATTTGGTCAAACAAACACAAGCTTGGCCCCTCAAGGCTCGTGGAGGGCCGGTTTCGTGAGTCGCTTCGCGGTGCTGGCTTTGCAGTTCGGCAGAACAGAATATAAGGAGTGAGCAAGTGCCAGACAAACAGAGAACTCTCCTGGTCTGAAAGAATGAGAAAATAAAAGAAGAAAACCAGCGCACTGCCTTCCCGAGTCTGCCTTGCCTGGCTGCAGCTCTCTTCTGCTAACACCTTCTACCTGTCTTCACCTTCTCTAACACCACATTACCACCCCGTCACATATATATGCGTGCGTGCGTGCGTGCGTGTGTGTGTGTGTGTGTGTGTGTGTGCGTGTGTGTGTATGCTCTCAAAGTGTGAGGGTGGACTGCATCCCTCTATCTGTTTTATCACTTCCACACAAGACTCACAGAAAGAAATATTCCAGAATGTGAGGAATGCTAACTTCTACTGTGGGAGCTGTCCCACCTTGCCGAAACTGTTTTATCACAGGTGTTACAGGAATTACCCATTCTTATTTGTCTTCTGGATCTGTGATTTTATGTTACGCGGAATGTACTTCTGTTTCACTTGAGCTTTTGTTGTTTGTTTGTGGGACATTCATACTATCTGTAAAATGGTTATTCTATTCATGCAATCTTATAAGAAATATTGCACAGTAACAGAAAACAATAATCATACCTTGAAATTCAAATAACTATATTCTTCTGAAAGTATAATGTGTCAGCAACCATTATAAGAAAATGCATGGAAATAATGCATATTTCTGTGTTTCGAAAGGAACTGCTGATTTTGTTCCCTTTAGTAACAGGACTCAGAATTACGTCATGAATAGCCCAAGCTGGCAAAAAACAAACAAAAACAAAAATACTAATCAAAAAACTACACCTATTTTGAGAGAGATATTACACTATCTTAACCTTGGTTCAAGAAAATAAAACTGAAGATATCAGTAAAAGCATGCTGAGGCAGAGAAAGTAGCACAAGTAAAAAACTGCACTTTCAACCTCCAAAACAGGTGCATTTACAGAGCTGATCACCAGCTCAGCAGCTCTGATAATGCCACAGCAGATGCTCATGACTGAAGTCTAGAAATGTAATTTTGTGTTAAAATCAAGGTAGTAACTTTGCATGAAAAGCAAGGTCTTAGGAATTTATCTTGTGTGTTTATTTGCTCATAACACATGAATCAGAAAAGATTAATACATTCTGATCAATTGCTGGTAGTTTTCTCTTTTTCTCTACTGTCTTGTGACCTTTTCCTCCTTACTTTATTCTTTCCTCTGGAAAATGAACAATCAAACAAACAAAAAATCAAACAAACAAACAAACAAACAAACAAAAATCTCACCTCTTTTGTTGCATTTTCAACAAACCGTAGTTCCCCACATATCTGAACTTTTCCTGCAGGCGAAGCTGTGTTGGGAGCTTTTTTCTGACCTGCAGTTAGAAAAAGAAAGTCGTTTTAAAACAAAACTCTTGACTTGAGTTTATATAACAAATTCTTCTCAGCTGTGGTTTTATTGTGTTTTTGTTTTGTTTTGTTTTTTTGTTTGTTGTTTTTTTTTCCTTTCCATTTTCCCAACAATTAACTTATTTTGCTCTTGTAATGATTGAATGGGATCCAGATGTTAAATCCTGCTAATTTTCCTAAACCCGTTATATTACTGATCACATAAAAATATGTACTGTACTTGGTCACTGCCAGACACATTTTCATAGGACCCATCCCCTTCTTTTCACAGCAGTATGTCCACATATTGAGTGTTTACACTCTGAGCCATCAAGGATTAACTGACAGCACAGGATTCTGCCTTGATTGTCTACACATTGTTTTTTCCCAATGATAAAGTAGCCACAGGCCATACTTTAAAGATGCATTGACAGAAAACCTGAAAACATGATCTGTGATCAGTTCTGCATGTTGCTGTTTTCTGCATGTTGCTTTTGCTGTCTTTGTTTATTTGTGATACACAGTGACCAGTTATGCTACACACTGCTACTGCTACACACTGTGACCCCACATGCCCTGAAAAAATTTGTACAAGAATGACAAATCCACAAACTGTCTCTCATGTGATCCAGAATCCCCAGGGAATTATGGGAAGTAAAACCAAACTTTCAAAAACAATGGCAATGATATTAGTTCCCTAGACCTTTATGAGCCCAAGTCCAAAATGACACACAATTTTTGGCAGACATTCACACTGTGTATTCCCTGGACCAATGACCATTGACAATGGGCCTTGCAGAATTCTGCTTCACATGCAACTGGACTGCACTGACAGTAAGACAAACAATCATTATAAATCACCTAGAACAAATTAAACATAACATTTTCCAGGCATCACACAATACAAAGGAATTAACCAATTCAGTGCCAAAGAATTTTGTATATTTTCTTGAGTGCTCTCCCCTTGCCAGAATTTTTTGAGGATTGGAGGGTAATAAAAACAAAAATGTACATAAACCATGAGAGATACAGAAATAAAGTAAATATTTTTGTAAAGGAAAATGCATGCAGATTCTGAGTCTGCACTTTTTTTCCCAGTTAGTTTGACTATAGATGACTGTTCAGGCATTTAAAGTGAAGATAAATTTTGTGCAACAAAAAACTATTTCCACCTGCACAGAATGGCATCCATAAAAAATTTAAAAAAATTTTTAAATACAGCTGGAAATAGTATGCCTATCGTCAGATTATACCCATAGAAGAAATTAAAAAGATTATAAGTTTATAAAAACAAACCACAACTCATGTAGACAGGTAGGTGAATAACTGTCCCAACAATGAAAAACATGGGTACAGTCAATACAAGAAGTTAATCATGTTCTCTGAAACTGAACAGGCAAGCTTTTTGACAGCTAAAAGCTTTCCCAAGTTGGAGAGTGAAGTTCTTTGATGACACTCACTCCCTCCAGGTTGTACCTGGGCTGTATAAAATGTCTGCTGTACATCCAGCTTTCCTTCTCTTCAAACAAGTCAACCATCTGATTCAGTGATAAAAAGCGTTAAAACTAATTCAGTGTTTCACATCCAGTACACTTTCAACCCTGCGTTTCATGAAAAGAAAACCGCGGAGCACTGGCGGTTGTTGATTTCTGGCAGTAGAATAACCATTCACTGATGTCAAACTGCCATGTCTGCTTCCACATCCTCTGGCTGGCATTCAGCCTATCATCTTACATCATTCCTCTCCCTCCCCTCCACTTCTTCCAACGCTTGCTGCATGTATTCTGACAGTCATAGTCACCTGCTCAAAAACCCTGTCTGACTGGATAGATAGACTGAATTACCATCTAATGGGCTGTCAGTTTCATCACTGTCATTGTCATTCACCTTCGTGTTCAAACCAATCATCAGACAAGGGAGATCCTTCTCCATCGTCAGAACTGTCCATAATCATGAGTACAGCTTAAAAAATTGTGTAAATCTGTTGACTGAGACCACTGCCTTCACTGGACAAGGTTTTCAACGAATATTTTTTGCAAATGAAGCAAAACCCTTGCCACGCATGTTCTAGGTGGTCCAGTTAATAAATCATTACTGAAAAGAAAGGGGTCTTCTACCTGACATATGCTCATTTAAATAGTATCTTTTATAACTCAGACACATTAAACTAACCATTCACAGTCTGTTTATGTGCACTGAACCAAACTCCAATAAAAGAAAAATCGGAATATATGCAGAATATCAGTGGACGTCTTATAGGCACAAAGGCAACACTTTTTGCAGGACATCAGCTGTTGTCTTATAGGCACTAAACCGGAAAAACGTTACATTCTAATGCATTGTATAATCTTTCCAATGCAAACATTTTGTGTACTCTATTCTGCTGTTATTTTGGGGTAAATTTATCTAAAATACTTAGAGAAGTAAACAAAGGTAACTGCTTTCTAGCTGTGAACAAGTGCTTGGTCTGATAAACTGAACCTTACCTGGAGCCATAGCATGTTGTGGGGCAGGGAAAGACCTTTGAGAGGCCTTCTCAAAAGCCTCACGCACTTCCTGGTGCTCTTTAGGTGTCAGCACCACAAACGTCACAACCTTCAAGTTCTTTGCTTCACGCAGACACTTCACCACAGCAGCAACCACATCTTGATAGTACCTGCGTTCTGTTAGATGCAAAATCTATACTCATTCACACTGAAAAATGCAGACATATCTATAATCCTGAACTTGTCCAGGTCATAGCTTATATGGTGAATCCCACCAGCCATCAACTCCTTCCCCTTATCACTTCAGCCAGTCAAAACCAAGGATAAAAGTGAAAAGGTAGCATGAAAGAAAATGGTTTGTTTTTCGTCAGAAAACTGAAAGTCTAAGAAAAGACAGGCAAAGAAAAACCAAAAGAAATCCCCAGGTCCTCCACAATGTTTGACCACAATCACTGTGGACAACAGTCAACTGGTTCCCTATGACCACACTTCAGCTTTCTATAAACAAATTTTTTTTTAATTAAAGAAAAGAAAAAGATTCAAGCAATTTCTTTCAATGCTATCCCTTCACATTCACTCCTTGATCTGGGCGGGCTGATTAAACTATGGACAGGGTTGATGGGTTGTGGCCACTGATGCAGTAAACTGCTGAAGTGTCATTTATTTCTTTGCATCACAACTGGTTCTATCCATTACAGATAATTTAAATTACCCAAGCTGCTGTCTTGAAAGGGTATACATCCTTGTCACCCATACACCCACTCTTTGTGTTCCAAATTTTTAAAGCAGTCATGTGCTATAGGAAAAATAGTTCACTGCCACTGCAGCGATATCTGACAAATCTTCGAGGGATTTGACTGCAGTCATATCAGGCACAACAAACAACTCTCTCCATTTCAGAAAATTCAAGTGGCCACAAGTTCTGTCTTCAAAGGGTTAACATCACTCTCACCTTCTTAAAATAAATAAATATATATATATATATATAAAGATCTCACCTTAAAAAATATAAAAGAACTTTTTTTTACTGGTTTATTGTTGTTCATAGTCCAGCTGACTGCACAGGGCCATATCAGGACTGTCAAACCATACAAATGCTAAACCGCATCAACACTAAACTGTTACATACACACACACACAAAAAAATCAAGATAAACACACACCTCACACAGTTCATGACACATAATCCTAACCATTTAGCTCCTATGGGCAAACAAGATTTGGCCATTCCACTTAATTTGCCCAGATTACAAAAAATCCTTAAAAAAAAAGAGAAAAAAAAACAACTTCAAAACCAAACAAAAAATACATGAAAAAGGCCAGATAGGTAAATAACACTGCAAAATGGGCAGCTAGTGCCCATCCCAGTGTTTACATCTCACTACCTATCGCCAGAGCAAAACAGCACAGATAGTACATCACAGACTGCAGAAAACAAAAAAAGTGTCAAGGCTTGCTTAAAAAAGAAATTTCTAGCACAGAATTTCCAGAAGGCGGGGATGCCATTTATACTGAAAGACCCCTGGCATCCCCATTGGGGGTGAGGGAGGGGGGGGGGAGGACCTTTTTAATTATTTGCCTGCCTCCTTCACTATCATATTGTTGTTCATCTATTTTCTGTATATGTATAAATTATTGCATTTGGCTCACATGTGTGTTTTCACACAACACAGTGTTTAGGTTATCTGTGTGTCTGTTTGTGTGTGTATGGGGGGACAGGGGGTGTGGTGGGGGGTGGAGGGGGGGGGGTTATTGTGTCCATGGTAAACTAACAAATTCATTTTCTCTGGAAATACTTTGTCCATCAAAAAAAATTTTGGACGAGACATAAGGAAAAAAAAACACCTTTACAATCATTCCAATGACTGGTTGTAAATCTTCTGGATTAAGTTGTATTTCTATATGGTGAACAGTTTATTCCATTCAGCCTCTGGATCCACAAGGTCTCATTAGGTGCATTGCTAGAACATTTGTTTTGGGTTTGAAGACAGCATGGCATTTTATTTCTTCTCCACAGTTAAAAGAAAACAAATTCTGAACATAACACACAAGAATGACACTAACTACATCATCAACATCTTTACTGCAAACAAATATTATTTGAATGAGGGTAGTGAATTAATCAGAACTGACATTTTGACAATTTCAGTCAAAGGCAGCCATCTTGCCTGAAGTCTTGTCACTGTTGGAATCATGCATTCAACTGATAAATTGCAATAACATATTATTGAAAGAGGGTGAAGAAGGCTGATAAATTTTTATTCAGAAAAAGATTGGTGCACAGGCCTCATCAATTACTGCAGTAGGTCCCCAAACAACCATCAAAGGCGAACAAATCTAAATTACAGGCCAACTCAGCACCTCTCACGGCTGCTCAGCCGAGCACAAAATCCGGCTCTTTAGTTGGCTGAGCAGCGTCTAATGTCTTGGGTCAAAATTTTTTTAATGCCAGACTTTCCCACCGCACACTGCACTGACAGGCGCATTCCCACGGTATTTCTAGCCCCGCGCGCCAAACTGGGACACTGCCTTCTTTGTTTCACTCGGCCCCGCAGCCCCCGCCCCACTTTTCCCACATTTTCACAGCATCCACACATTTCCTGCAGCGATTACAGAAAGCTGAATTATTGCTATTCCTGCTTGTATTATTGGAGTGCAGTTTGATTTGATTTACACAATTTCATTATTTTATCAACATCATCGTTTCATTTTTTTTTTTTTTTACCTTAAAAATCTTCGTCTTTGTTGTGGAATGAAGGGCGCGGCAGTGCCATAAGTCGACAGACACTCACCCCACTCTCCATCCCCCTGCTGCTCACTCTCACCATGCTACAGTGTGTTCATTTAAACACTTGTTGTGCTGCCAAGAAAAATCGCACAACTCAAAAGTTAAGCTGATCTGCATGCAGGCATGCTAAATGTTCTGTGTGAATTTACGATGTTATTGTGATAAGCGCCTGTTTTCTTAGAGAGGGATTTAAACTTAACGATTTTTGTGATCATGTTTCTGCTTATCCTTCTCTTCTCTTTCTCCATTTATGTTTCAGCCGTTGCCACAACAACCGCTATGTAAGGAAACATATTGTGTTTGGAGTCAATGGAAAGCTTATTTTGTGTTCTTTTTAGAAAACTACTTCTTTAGTCGTTATTTCCGATCCATCCGAGGAGATGATGCGCGAAAGAAACAAAGCAGATTTACTGCTGAACAAGCGTACAGCGAGTGCCGCTGGCGCGGCCTGTTTGTCAGCCGCGTTTATTTATATCCATGCCCTACTTCCTGGGTTCACGAACTTTCGCTGGGCGAACTAAAGTGCCAGCACTGAACACCCATACTCTGTCAGTTAATCTCCAGTCACACTGTGCATACGCATATTAATGTTTTTCAAGTATTCAAACAATGGTCAACTTCCGCCATTACTTGGAGAAAGAAAAGTTTCAATAATGAAGGAGAGTCTGAAACTTTCATGCATCTATATCATTAGTCAAAAATGTAGCCACAATGGAGATGGCATCATGGACAATAGCTAGAGAATTCAAATGTGCATAAGAACAGTCTAACTTCACCTATTTCAGGACCCTTTCTTGTGACATAGTAGCATTGGATTGTTCAATGCAAGCATTTGATTAAGACAATTGGTGAAAGGCTCTGCAATACAAATGTGTGAATAACACAATTTCTTATTCTGTGGTGCGTGCATGCAGAGACAATTTATTTAGCCTGTATATGTCAGAAAGAATCATTTATTAAGCCAGTTTCTCATCAGCTCACTTATCCTCTTCATTAAACCTTAGCTGATGTATTTAAAAAATTAAATTTGGAAACTGCATAAACAGATATTAAAACTGGAGCAGCTGATTTTAACTAATACTTTCTTATCAACTATTGGAAAACAAAACATCCCTACATTCAGCCTTACAAAGAAGATTTCTTCTAATTGTGTATGGTGTAATCAGAGGCTCATTTCCAAGAAAACTTTTTGGGGGACTGCCCCATCATCTGCATCATTTCAGTGGCATTACTCCTAGACTGCTCATCCTGAGCCCCTTATATGCACCTACACCTGGGTTCATCTGCCAAAGTCTCAGAGCTGACTGTTGATGTTAGGTCGCAAAGAGGCCACATACCAGAGGAGACCTTGCACTGCTGCCCAGTCACTTTGTTAGTGTTCAGTATTGCCTATTCTAATCCAGCATATGCGTACACTACCTACAAAGCCTGCTACTTACAACAATAACAGCTTTGTCACTTAGCCAGACTGAGTGTTCCATCCACAGTAGACACCAAAGGAACTCATACCAAGCATGGAAGTGAGGGGTGACTGAAAAATGAGGTCATCACGAGAACAGGTAAGAAAGACCACAGAATCTGGGGCAATTAATTTCATAGTGATGATGTATGCTGTGGAGGTCCATTCTAGACTTTGGGACCATGTGACAAGGATGTACTCTGTCCTTTAAAAATACATCCTGGCACCAACCAAGCCAAAGAGATACAGACACCTGCAGGGATGGTCTGGAAATTCAAGCAACACTCCCAAAGATATATCTGTGAAATAGATGATCCTTGCTTGTGTGGTCCAAGTCTCCCCAACTGAACCTACAGCAAATTCAGTTCCGGGTAGGAACCGGCCACAAGTGGATAAATCCCACCTTTGTTAAGGACTCAAACCTGCTCCTCCCAGTTAGCAATACTAACCACTTCATCCCATGACTACTTATTTAGTAAGGTAGAAATGAACCTATCTGTACACAGAAATGAACTCTCGACACGTTTATTAATTATATAAAAATACTCACTAAATGTCTCCAGATTGATCTGCAGGCAAAACAGAAGCAGCCTTTTTCCAACCGAGGAAAGTATCCAGCTGAAATCTTTGTCAATGTTCTCCTGGCATACTGAATGTGTATCAGGTTTTAACCCATCACTCATGACCGTTTTCTCAGCTCCTGAAAGCATTAGCAAGAATACACATATTAGCAACAATGTAAACCAATACAGCCACTAAATATTCTTGCCATATTTCTTCCTTCAAAGATTTCTAGTGACAGTGTAAATGATAAATCAAGACAAATATATTCATTTTAACTAAGATTACTCAACCTTTTTTTTTCTTGAATCTATGAAACAAATCCAATGGTGACAGTGAATTAAAAACTGACTGACAAATGGCAAACTTGTGCTAAATAAAATAACAAGAACATAAGTCAACTATGATGAATTCTTAGCAAAAACACCATGACGCACTCTTTCCCTCTGAAACACACACACACACACACACACACACACACACACACAACCATCAAAGAAAAATTATAAATAAAACAAGGAATGCTCCCATGCATATTATTGGTGGCAGACAGACAAACTGATTTCAATTTGACACACCTTTTGCAACAATAACAACATCAGCTGCACAGGTATGCTGTTGAACATCACACTGTATGATCTGTATCTGGACTCCTTTCACTTCCATCACCACTTCTGTAAAAAAAAAAAAAAAATAAATAAATAAATAAATAAATATATAAAAAGTTAAATTTTAGACTTTTACAACTGAGTGTCACAATACTTTGAAGAATTACCAATAACTGAAACATAATTATAAACATCCAAGTGTAGAAAAGTCACATAAATATTCTCTCTGTTAAGGCATTAAAAACTGTAAAAAAAACTTGTTCAGAAAGCATTACTTAGCGGTAACAAAAAAAAAGAAAAAAAAGAAAAAACGAAGCAGAACTGCAAAGGGCAAATGAATTATTTTCAATTTGAATTCCACTGTTAGCTACAATTCTTAGCTCAAGTATGACAATCTATTTCTCCCTGTTTCTTGATTTACAAACACAGAAGTACTTGCATTCCCTTGAAATACCTGATGATAATGTATGGTTTTGACTTGTAAAAGACACACACACACACACACACACACACACACTTTCAAAACAGTATTTCTATTTCTATTTCCATCCAGTCTGTTGAAAGTGGATAAAAATGTTCAAACATAAAGTACTCACCAGCTCTCTGACTTTAACATCCAGGTATTTCAAAAGAATAAATTATGTCTATAAAGCTGTGATTGTGATTGTCATTGTCATTTCAATGGCAGTCGGCTGCAGTTGCAGAGTTAGCAGTCCACATGGAGCTATCTGTGTTAGGTCACCAAGGGGCCATAGCAGAAGGGACCTTGCACTGCTGCTGAGTCACTTCAGAGGTCTGATCCCTTTCTGTCAAGTTCCTCCTACCCCATCCCAACTCTTTTAAACAAGCAAACTCATGCTCAAGAGCCTCAGAGATACCATTTCATTTTTACTCACAAATCTATGTGTTGTTTTTTGTTTTGTTTTGTTTTTAATAGTATGAAATCACACCCAACCTGAGATGCTGTTCATATCCTCCTGTAGAGCAAATTTGATTTCTGCCATCTTGAAATGCTGAAAAAAAGATAATAACTGTTTATGTCATCTTATCTTTCATTTTCTTTACATACATTTGTCAGAAACATTCTCTTGCATCAAATATTAAGTTTTATTTCTTGAAAAGCAAAATTATTTCTGATTCTGCAAATATCAAAAAGATAGAGGAAATGCTAACAATAATATGATTTATAAAGCATCTTTCCATGTAAAACATGTTCAGCTGCACTGTACAATATAGATACTCATGTCTAATACATACATTCAAACACTAGAATAGAAAAAATATATATAAATAACAGGCATAGCCCTGTACAGCCAGCCAATCAAGATACTCAAGCACTCATTTACAACAGGTCTGTAGTTACAGCCTGTCAACAATGATGAATTAGCACCTTGCTTGCCACATTTGAGAAAAATGTTGAAGGTTCCATTAATACCTTGCTTGACACACTGTTCAAAAGGTTAAAGGTCCCATAGCCTTTTATGGCCATCAGGGCAGTGAATTCATATCCACTCTCTTGGGCTCTGCATAGGAATGTGGAGCCCAGTCCTTTCGTTTTTACCTTTATGAACTGATGTTAGATACCCATTCACACCTGGGCCGAGTGAGGCAAATCAAAGTATTACTTCTTCTCTTCTTCTTCTTCTTCATTCGTGGTCCGCAACTCCCATGTTCACTTGTATTTACACGAGTGGGCTTTTACGTGTACGACCATGTCTACCCCATCATGTAGGCAGCCATACTCCGTTTTCTGTGGTAGAGTATTAAAAGGACACAACACCATGCCAAAACAGGGCCTTGAACCCTGATCACTGGTGAACACTGAATCAGAAGTTCTGCACTTACCGATTCTGTCATGGCGGCATGCACATTAAACTGAAGAACAACTACTGAGATCCTTGTAAAACCTGGCTGAAAATATGAAGAAACAGGGCAATGGGGAAGAAAACAAAAATAGTGTAACAAGCACAGCTACAAATCCCTTAACCAGACTTGAGAGTAGCACTTTCAACTGCTGAAAGCACCAAAACTGTGTCTGACAGTAGCAGCACGAATACTCAATATTAAAAAATATCTGACATATCATTTCTCTTTATTGTGGATGGCATTTAAAATGCTTTTGAAAATGGCCAAATCATTCAGATACTAATGTTTTCGTACCAGATGTAATGGTGATTCCTGAATGAAAGTCTTTCAGTTTAAAGTTGGTTGTTTTTTTTTGTTTTTTGTTGTTTTTTTTGTTTTTTTTTGGTCTTGTTTTCTTTACTATTTTGGCCTCCATTTCAACAAAATCATCAGGTGAAAGAGCACTGTTGTGTTCAATGAGAAAATTCATGAAGAAAACCTGCACTAGTGATCAGTTGAAGTCACACTGGCACTCCCAAAGAACAAAAAAAGAAAAAAAAGAAAAAGAAAATGACAGTGGGTTTTTTTCCTGTATTCAAAGTGTCTAACATATTTTACAAGTCAACCTTTCCCTAAACTCCACTAAGATTCTTCAGCCTTGTTGCCTGCTTAAAGCAAAGAAGAAGAATCAAATCGTGAATTCTACTCAGAAACGATTTATGTCAAGTTGAGACACAGCACAAAATACATAGTCTGTTGGGCTCATAGACAAAGGCTAAATGCAAAAGTATATTCTTTGCTGAAAGCTTTGCGCTAACTTTGTGAAACTGGTCATTTCTGGTCATTGCTGCTGATGTCACTTCAATGTTTTTATTATCATTGACTTTTTAAATCAGAGAAGAGTGAGATGGAGCATATTTAGTAACAGTATTCTATAGAATGGAAGTGGGAGAACAGATAAACTGAGCTTTAATTGACTTACGCTGATAATGAGCAACAAAACTAACAATTACATGCTATTAATGCCACAGACTGAATTTTCCCTTCCCCATTTCATAAAGTTCAGTTTGCTCTCTGTACTGATTTTCTGAAAATCTTACTTTTAATTCAAATCATTGCTTGATTTTTACTTCTACATAACAGCATTTTTACATGGCGTGTACAAATTGTGTAGCCTTCTGAAGGTCAGCATATCGTACTAACCTCAAAACATAGTGGATGGCAGGGGTGTAATCATAATGTTCATCATCAGTGAGACATTCTCTCAGAAATATGTTTGCCACCTCACTCAAAAGCATCAATCAAATTCATCATCAATGAAAATTTTCAACACCAAACAACAAACAGGTACTGTCACTCTAGGGCACACAACACCAAAGCTTGAAACTGGTAATAGCACTTGTCTCTCTTGTTTGTTGTTTGATATGCCTCTATTTCCCTCAATCAGTTTCCAATTCTATCAAAAAATAATAAATCAAAACTTTACTCACAATGATTACTTTGCTTCAGAACAATTATATTTGGTCAAAGTCAAATGCAAAAAAAATCTCCAATGTATATTGTAAATATGTCTGCAAATAGTGTATTTTGATTATTGTGCTCTAAATATTTACCTGAAACACAGCAGTGTTTTTGGGGAAACAAACAACAGTGACATCATGCAGAGAAGAATGCGGCATCTCATTGAAGAACTCCCTGAAGGTAGTGAACATTGTCTCTGCAACTTCCTGGGGTAAATAGAAAAGAGTTCCAACACCCAGCGTGGGAAACACAATGCTTTTGTATCCCATAGCACTGGCAAGGGCGAGGCAGGCCTGTGTGCGAGTCCTTATCCATTCCAGGTGAGGGTAGCGGATGTCTTGAACCTGAATCAGAAGTCATAACAAATTTTTTTTACTTCTTCAACAAAGATATGAAGACAGTGTCAATGACAACACACACACACACACACACACACACACACAGAAAGATAAGGAGCTTCACTTTCAATCTGTCAAATGAAAAAACTATGAAAGCCTCTTCATCACACTTTCAGTGAAGCTACTAGACCTGAATTTATCGTCCTTTCCTCATGTACTTACCGCAGCTATAGCTGCTTCTCTGCATCAGTTCTGCTCTCTGGCCATCCCCAACAATGTCTTCCCAGAATGGGTGAAATGATTGTGTTGAAGAGGTGCTTGAGGTGTTCTAGGTATTCCTCCAATTCTTTTGTTTGTTTCAGATATTGTAGCCAGCATACAAGCTGAAAAGTGTCTTCTGTTTGTCCCATCCATGATCTTCCATGTCCCTGACAGCTGCCTTTTCGTTGCTTCACTGCATCATGCAGTGGGTTTTGATGCTTTTCTAGTCCTCTGAAATAAGCCTTAAACAGTTCGAACTGGCCTGGCCTGGCCTGCGCTGAAGGAAGGTCAAGAAGGTATTGCATGGTGAAAGTTGGCATGTCTTTCACTGTTCCCAGGATCAGTCTCACTGCTTTGTTTTGAATTCATTCCTTCAGGAGGCTGCTTCTAGAAAGTGTTGTTAGCCCTAGTCCATAGTAAACTGTGCCAGAAGAGGTGGCATTGTTCAATGCCTTTGGCTGCCATTGCCTTCAAGAATGAAAGACCCTCTTGGCATTTCAGAACAATGCCTTCAATGTTTAATGAATGTCAGCCTGTAAGACTGTATTCCTAAATAGCATGGACTATTTGTTTTCTTGATCTGAATTCCACCAAATGAGAGCTAGTGATGATCTGCCCACAGTTTTGTTGTCAGTGCACAGCTTTCGCCGGACTGATGGAAGATCCTGTATCCTGACACCATTGGGCAGTATTGTTCAGTTGTTTCTAGATGATGCAGTTCTTTCTTCTGCACCTTTCAAAATTTTGAAGACTAGGCCATTGGCCACTCATGTAAGCTCAAGGGCGTCTCCACTGTTGTTCAGTCTTTTGTATAAATGTTGTACAGGACAGGGAAAAGTGGAGATCCTTGTAACAGTCTGATGGAAAGTTTGTAGGGTGCGGGCATCCAATCTCCTGGACATAGGATAGTTATTTCCTGAAGTGCTGCTGCTATTCATCTTTTCAGTGTAAAACGTACTCCATACTTTAGCTGCAGCTCCATGTGATGTGTAAACTGGACTTAATTGTATGCATCTTCCAAGTCTGTTGCTACTTCTTTTCTTTGAAATCTTCGAAAAGCTGCAAAAGCAGCCATATTTTCCCATGTACACTTACCTGTTCTATACCCACATTGATTTGAAGTAAGTAATGTGCCACTGTTACCTCTTGCCAATTTCCTTGTTATTGTGTGTTCCATCAGCTTTCCAGCTATATTTTGCACTGTTAGGATTCGGTAGCCATCTACCTGGCAACAATCTTTCCCTGGTTTTGGTATGGGCTTAAAGAAACTGTGTGTCCAATCCTCTTACACTCTTACTTTACAATAGTTATGTTTTATTTATGACAACACACGTGAAAGTGCCCCCCACACACACACACATGCGTTCATAAGCACGCACATACAAACATACATATGCACATGGAAAAGGAGTTTGATAAAAGAGAAAAAAAAACAGCAGAACTTCTGAATAACCAAGACAATTCAGGATGTGTCAGGGTCAAAGGATTCAATCTTTCACTGCTATCTTTACAACAAAGCAGGATCCCCAAATCACCTGGCAGGAAACATGATCCCAGTATCCCACAGAACTGTCTTAGACTGATTTGAATCACAGTTTGCTCTGTGACAATAAATGTGAATGTGTGTTATCTGTTTGCGTCAATGTGTACAAATATGTACAAGTGTGAAGGCAAATGTTTAATGCATAGGTATAATCTGCATGTACAAATTCTGCTTCTGTGCATACACACAAAACCAAACCTTTTGAACCATCCAAAGACAATTTCTAAACCTATGCAAGAAAAGGCTGAAAGAGGAATGGTGACACAGAGAGAAGATGGGGTTTACCTTTGCATTCATGCTTGGCAGCAAAATATGGAAAATCTTCTGGAATGCTTTCAACTGAAAACAGTCAGTAACAGCCACCACGTGATCATCAATTCCTTTAGGATAACGTGCCTTGCACTGCTTGGACAGTTCTGGGCCGGCTGCTTTCAGTAATACTTGAGACAGCTGCCCATGGGTCATATCTAACATCTTGTGTGATGAGTTGACAATGACATCTGCCTGAAATAAGACAAACAAAAACTGACCAACCACCATGGGTGATGGTTAACATCACAAACTGATGACTGGGAGGCTGAGAGCTCAATCCCCAGAAACTAGTATTTTACTGCAGGATTTTTCAATACAAATTTGTTCTTTGATATATCTTATTCTAAGTGAAACAACTCTTTAATATAAGTGACATTACATGAATGGAAATGTAAAAGAACAGGTGAATGGTGTCTGTTCCATTGCATATTTCTTAAGGATAATGGGGAATTATAAATGCAGTATAGAACTAAGACCAACCCTTTGAGACAGCATCATAAAATATTTCATTAACTCTTAAATTGCAATATTTTATTCATTCATTTCTGAAGATTACTTCACCACTTCATTACAACATTAAAAATGGCACTCTGTGTGTGTGTGTGTGTGTGTGACAGACAGACAGACAGAGTGAGAGAGACAGAGAGAGAGAGAGAGAGAAAGAGTCTGTGTGTGTGTGTGTGTGTGTGAATAAATGCATGCATGCTTAAAAACTAACATTTGATTTTGAGCAGTTATCGGACGTGTCATGTGTGTAAATAGGTTTTAATATCCCTTCATACATATGGTTAGCTAATAAAAAATGACAGCTATCATCCTTCAGACATCAGAGACAACCTCAGAGTTTCTTCCAATTGTATTTGTCCTGCAGAGAAAAGGAACACAACTTAATTATAATATATGTCTATTTATCATATACCATAGGATTCTTCACTGTCAATGCTGATACTGGACAAAGCTGTTGTGCTGACCACCTTGTTGTACTGCTGTGAAACATGGATGACATATCGCCATCACTTCAACAACTTGAGCAGTTTCACCAGAGATGTCTATGAAAGATCCTCGGCATAAAGTGGCGGCAAGACAGGGTCTCCAACCTCCAGGTCCTAGAGAGGAGCAGCCTGCCCAGCACCGAAAGCCTGATGATCCAGTGCCAGCTACACTGGACAGGTCACGTTGTCCGCATGACAGACAGCAGGATCCCGAAGATGCTACTGTGTGGCCAGCTGAAAGAAGGCCACCGCGAACTTGGAAGACCCTGCAAGTGCTTCAAGGACACCTTGAAGACAAACCTCAAAGCCTGTGACATAAACATCGCTTCCTGGGAAACTGATGCCCTTGACCGCTCTCACTGGAGGACGCTGTGCTCTAGTGGCATGAAGACGTTTGAAAACAAGAGAACGCTGGCCATTAAGGAGAAGCATGAGCGAAGGAAGCAGGACTCAACTTCTGGAGACGTTTTCCCTTGCAACACCTGTGGGAAGTGCTGCGAATCCAGAATCGACCTCTTCTCCCATATGAGGACACACACCGACAAATAAGCCTGCCTGCCTACTCATCCGTTGGTCTGATGGGAGACTCCATCATAGGATTCTTCACTGTCAATGCTGATACTCAAGTAATACTCTGGTACAACAAATGGCTCTCTCCCTTTCTGAGAAATGGCTTAGCAGTTGCTGTCTTTGAAGGGTTTAAGCCCCCTCACCAATCTTCTCTCCCCCCTTTTCCCACAATTTTCTCCCCTCCACCTCTGTTTTCTCCTTTGAATACATAAAGGCTATATGTAAAGTCGTTGTATGAAAGACTAGCTGCTTCCTTGCGCTTGTTTTTTCCCCACTTCCATGTTGCTTTATAAAAAATTTTAAAAAAACCAGCTTGTATACATATATTGCCTTTAGGCATTTTTGTATGTCTTACTCCACATACTATTTAAATCAGTTATGCTGATACATATATATATATATATATATATATATATATATATATATATATATATATACATACACACACACACACACACAAGTCAGCGTCATTTCACAATTTTTCACAGATATTTTAAAGTTGATGTGTCCCAATGGCCACCAGTCCAAAAGCTTGACATGTCTATCTTAATTATCCATGAGAAGCAACGAATCACACTTTGTATGATAATTTCTGGATGTCATTGTCAATACCCCTCCTTACTATGCTTTAAAATGGCAGATGACGAACCACAACATTACCCTAGTAGCTTGAAACAGCAGTGTATAATGACAAAAAATTTAGATTTTGATATCCAAGATGCTGCAGAAGCTTTACAAGTCACTGACAATAATAAATTGAGTGCTAGGTGTGGCAAAATCTTGTCAGATGGCGTGTTTGGCATGACTGAAAGTTAGAATAATGATTTGCAGAGATGAGGGAGGGCAGGGGTAGTTGAAGAGCTAGATGTAGCCAATAAAGGAGAGAAAGCAGAGCAGGAGGTCGAGTATAGCTCTGTGGCTGACCAAGAGTTGACCTCAAATCATCCACTTCTTCAGGGCTGGGAGGGAGAGAAAGAGAGAGGAAGGGTTGAACAACAATAAGAACTTTATCAAATAAATGTTAATTCTAAATGGTTTCATAAGTCTATGTTTTGTTAGTAAATGTTAATTCTGTATCATTTCATGTATTCATATTTTTCTCCCATTGTGTTTCATTTAGAATATTTGATTCAATACAGTTTTTATATCTTGTCCATAAAAAAAATAATTTATCTTACAAGTAGTTTATAATGATTGTGTGTGTGCCTGAAAGCATGTGTTCATGCATATACAGTTACCACAATGACCTAAATCAACACTTATATTAACCAACCATGTTTTTTTAATGGGAAAATTATCACCTGATTTCATGTCTTTACCTTAAGATCCAGGACGTCTCCAACATGCATCCTTACTGAACGACCTCCTGCAAAGTCTGAAGAAAAAACCCACACAAATTAGAAACTGAACAATGTGCTCCAGACATGTGACAACATTATCTTTTACATTCACTGTCATTCAAACGACATTAAAGCACCAGGTAAGCAACATCTGTACTGTCTGTCTTCTTTAAGGTTTGCTTGAGCAGTCCAGTATGACTTCTTGTTTTTTACACACAGCAATATATGCATTGCATCCAACCAGCAGATTGATCACTATCCTTATTAAAATGAAATGTCAACAATGAGCAGAAGTTTTGACGTTAGCTGAATGATTTTGGTAGGCACTATGCTAAAACTCAAAGCATCCACCCCACCAGACCCCAATACACAAAGAAACCAACCTACCAGGAAAAGTAAATGATAAAACTTTATGTTTTCCAATCCATTACCTAACAAGACACCCTGAAAGCTCACCTAATTAAACATGAAAATCAATTAAAAACAGGAATGGTTCAATTAATTTTCATATAATGTTTTCATTAGATCAATATTGGTACAACATGGGGTCTTCTATTGTTATAGTGACTTACAGTTAAATGTTCTCTCCAACAATACCTTTATACCTTAAAGCCTTCTTCAACAGAAAAAGGTGAATATCAAAACTGGCAGATATCTTCAAAACAGAAGCCTCCATCCTGTACACAGACATCATCTCAAATAGAATTTCAAATGTAAAACAAAACCCCTTCTCAGTTGATATGACTTGCTTAAATCTGAAATTTCTGCTTCAAACAACTCATAGTTTCTTCCTTTCTACAAAGAAAAACTGACAAAATACATTGTCAACACCGGGCACTGAATCAGCTAAGCAAACATTCTGCTTCACTCAACACAAAATGAAAACATGTTTATATTATTTTCTTCTTCTTTAAATAACACACTATCAGTACGGATCTGCTTTAAAATATTAACCCACCAAAAAAACAACTTTGTGATTTACAGACTGTTTTTAATGGTGATGAACATGGTGATAAAGGTTGCATGATACCCGTGATTTTGGTATTATGTTGGCTAGCTTGAATCTTTCTCTCTAATTCTCAAGATCAGAAGCACTTCATCAATTCACTATCTGAAATACAAACAGCAAAAACATAGTTACCACATGACCATTCCCTGTGCTCCAAAAATGTGCTGATGTTCTCCCGTAGCACTGATGTCTCGGAGTTGCCTGCATCAAGATACAGCTTCAATAACGAGGCTGGGGTGTTTCCACTGAAAACATCCACAATGCTTTGAAGGATGATTTCCTTCCTCAGGCCACTTTTGATGAACAAATCATAAGGAATTGCAACACTCTCCCTTCTTTCTGCAGCTTTTTTCATAAAATTTTTCAGTGTTCCTCTGATGTAGTCTGCTTCCTTACCGCCGATGGTCTGAGGTACATGTATTACCACCACAGAACGCGTTCTGTCTAATGGACACCTCAGAAATAGATTTCCTGCTTTGGGGGATGGTCCAATCCATCTGGCGTAATCTTCCTCAATCCCTGTCAACATATCTGTTGAAAAATATATAAAAAAAAGAAATGTCAGTACATAATTTTAAAGGAAGTTCATCTTTCCAAATACCTTCTGTTGTTTTTTATTGTTGTTGTTGTTGTTTTTTTATTCAAAGCAAGATTCTTCCCTTTCTTCAGTAAAATCATGGACAAATCACAGTTCTCTTCACATGAATATCATTATTATCATTATGACCATCTAGGAAATACATGGAATGCTGAATCTTTTATATATGAAAATCCTAAACACTTATAGTTTTACTTTACCACTCAGTTTGCATTCCCACGTGTATCACCACACATTCCAATATATGCATACATATGCATATGTGCATATATGATTTTTTTTTCTCTGTTTATTTGCAAAAACAAAATATATTTTCTTGAACTTTCTGCAACCAAGAAGAGGTGTCATGTGTAATCTGTTTGATCTAACCACACACTGCCTGCCTCCATCACTGTGTGTGTGTGTGTGTGTGTGTGTGTGTGTGTGTGTGTGTGTGTGTGTGTGTGTGTCTGTATCTGTGAATAATGCACACTACTTGTTTAAAATTTATTCAAACATAATATCAAGATATCCAACATAAATGTTTAAGTCTCCTTAAATGTGGACATGTACCTATCTCACTTGCATACTGATATTGACAATGCTGTGTCAGTTTACCTCATACTTGGGCAAGCATTCACTAATACTGGAAAAAAATTCAAACTGTGTAAATACCTCAAAATAACTGCTTTTGAACTTTTGACATATGTTGCACTTTTTTTTTTCAGGTTTATATTTGAAAACAAAATCAAATATAGAGCTTGTCATATCTCAAACAAGTTAACATTCCATTTACCAAAATATTGGCTTTTAATAAAAAATTTTAAAATTTCCTATTCCTATTTCCTTCACTTTTCACAGTTTAATGTAGCTGTTAAAAACATAACACACGTTAAACAATATGTATAAATGTAATTCTGTATCTTTAATCTAAGTACCAAAATCTGACAAAAAGTGGCAGATCTGTGTTGCTGTCCTGGATGCCTGAGGGCATAAGAAGCCTTTCATTAAAAAATTATCATCAGCAACCATTTCATGGTCAAACCTGTCATATTATGAACTGTAAAATGTAAAGAATATTTTTGGGGGAACTGTAAAGTGTAAAGAATTTTTTTTCCCATAAAAGATAAACATTGCTTTATCCTCCTAATATCAAATATGGCTTCCAGAATGAATGCTGTACTGTTAATGTATTAAGTACATAAATCTTTTCTGGTTTCTTTACAATCATGGGTCTCTTGTTTTCCTTTCTTTAACTCTCTTTTCATTGTCTTAAATTTTCAATACATAGAAAGCATCTGCTGTTGCAGTTACCATTACTATGAACTACTCAAGGACATTACATTGAAAAGAAATAACAGCCATATATAGCTGTATTATAAAATAAAAACTTGTTCAAAGAAAATGTAATGTGTGTGCATGTTTATGCATATGCGTGTGTGTTCATGTACCCAAGTATGTGTATCAGTGTACATGTTTGCATCTATGCAAATGCATGCACATGTGCGTGTGTACGTGTGTACGTGTGTGTGTGTGTGTGTGTGTGTGTGTGTGTGTGCTCATGTATAAAGAAAGAGTGGACAGTAAAACACACAAAAAACCAACCTCTCCTGAGAATGTGCTGTATCTGGGGTGACCACACACTCCGCTCAGCACAAAGTGGCAGCACAAGTACTTGACAGTTGTTGTTTTCAATTCTCCCCTCATGTACACACACTGTGTGACCACAAGATGTGGCTGTCAACAGAATGGAAGGTGGGTGTGTCTTTATGACACACTCATTTCTCTTCTCAATCCTTTTCATTGCTTCATAGCCTTCAGGACTGTCTAAATACAAGGTATGAGCAGCATCCACAGGAATCTGACAAGAGAAAAATCTTGAAAGCAGCCCAAAGAGGTCATGTTGAGACTGTTCAGATGTGACCTGGAGAAATTCTGTTCCATTGTTTCTTTGTAGGATTTTTACACCTGGGATCTCATTCTCAATTATGTAGAAATGGCATTTGAAGAAAGTTATCATACTCTCTGGCAGATCAATTTCTTCAGTATTTCTCCTCTGCCTGGAAAGGTTGTTCTGTCGTTCAAGTCCCATTTCCTGGTCCATCAGCAATGATGTTTGTTGTCCTTGATTTTGAAAGTTATCAGCCTTCTTGCAGTTGGCACATCCCATTATTTCCTTGTTTATTTGAGGGCATTCTGCATTAAAATCACCTGTGCTAGTTTCACCTGCATCGTTCTCTGTTTCTTGTTCAAGATCTAATGTCGAAGCTTCCAAAATGTCTGCTCCTTGACCAGATGTTTGTCTCACATGTGTCTCATTTGACTGGATCTCACTGTCAACAATAACATAGTCTCCAGATTCACGCTCAACAAAATTAAATTCAGTTACAAACTGAAACTTGCCAGTGGAATCTATATTTCCAGTGTGGTGATCCTCTTCACGCAGGTCTGGTTTGACTGAAAGACTCTGGAAATCTGTGCCCTCGTTTCCACTCTCAGATGAAGTGTTATCCTTTGGTGATTGAAAATCTTCTGCATGTGTTTTATTGAATGCACCCAATTCAAAACGCTGTGTGCCACTGAAATCTGCTGTATTTTGGTTCCAAATGCAATCTTCCATTACGAATGCTCATAATGATGGCTGGAATCAAAAGAGAAAAGAAGAAAAAGTAACAATAATAGCCATCAAATTCCATCAGGTATAACCTCCCCTCACTGTCACACACACACACACACACACACACACACACACACACAAGCAGAAAATGTATCAATATAATAGATAGACAGACAGATACAGACAGACAGACAGATAGATAGAGAGAGAGACAGAGAGATAGATTGTAAAAAATCAAACATGGGGCTTAATCAGTTTATGATGCCCAGATGCACTGCTGAGTAAAGTAAAGCTTATAATTTCTAATTCAAACTTTGACCCAGAATGACCAGATGTAAAGAGATGCCAATCACTGTGCAGTGTTTGTAGGAACAATCAGGAAATTTAGTAGGAAAATTTTGAATTTGGTATGAACACTTTCACTCTAAGCTACATCAGCAAACATACATTTTAGTTTAATCCACTGGGTTTAGATATAGTTTGACCGAGGCGCAACTTGATTCAGCCATGTTCTCTCTTGTTCAGGTAAACAATTAAGATGATTGGTTCACTCAATGCTGTTTCAATGTAAACATGCACGTGATTAGCTGAGCATCATCACTGACGTGAGACTAAGATTAGTAGTGACTATCCTGGTCTTATGATCGATAGGTCTACAGTGTCTGGATAATGTTACCACAGGAAAGCAAATAACCATGCTATGAAGTCGAAAATGAACTTGTCAGAACAATTTTTATGTTGGCGTAATGCTGGAACAAACTGTAATTGAGCATAACAAAATACAGCTAAATCATAACAGTTGGCATTTCTGGATATAGTTGTTTTGTTGTTTTTTCATATGAAATGATGAATAAATAACACCACTTTAAAGATGCTGGAGACCGTAAGAGACATTCTCCTCTCAACATTCATCTCAGCAACAAATTTTCACTAAAAGCTCATTTAGGCAGCAGATTGGGAAGCTGGGAAGGGGAAAGACTTTTTTTTTTTTTTAATGGCCCCTGCCTCATTTTAAACAACAGACTCAATTGGAAAACAAAGACACAACAAAACTGGAACATAGTCGAGTGGCATCCAGTTCAGTTGTGCTTTAAATGCTTTGTTACATATAATAAAATGTAAACAACAATTCTCAGTCTGTGCAATAACAAACATCACGAAAGTTGTACCATGAGATGCATGACCTCCGCATCTATTATTTGCAAAAACCAACAATTAAATTACAGGGGAAAAAACAAGAGAGGCAAAGCCTTCTAAGGTCATGTATAATTAGCACTGAATTCAGCATACAAATTAATGAAAGGACAAATATAAAAGGTGTTCATGGTTTCTGGATTACTGGGTGCCTGAAATTAACAACTGTACTGATCAGGTCCACAACACATAAATCATTTGTTAAATGAAAAAAGTATAATGAAGATTAAAAAAATTGCTGAAATACAACTGTACAATATAAAACCAAGTTAATGGAGAGGAGAACTAGACTGCCATTAAGAAAAATGCACACTCCGAAATTTACAGGAGTTCAGAAAAATTGTCCAACCCAAAAAGTGAGTACAGCACCAGCCACAGAAGCGATCCTTTCCACCCCTTCACAATCCCACCCATTCTGGGATATACTTCATATAATACAATAATTCATATTTGAAGTTCTGACAACAAAAAGGAGACTGCCACAAACAAGTTCACCTTTTAACTTGACTGACTCTTTCCTACTGATCCTACAGCCCAGTACTAATATCAGACAGTCCAGTGTCTGGGTGGTCTTGCAGGCAGCTATTGAAATAGAACTGATCCAAATACTGTGCCATATAAATGCAGGAACACGTGATATTGTTATTTAAAAAATATAATTATTCTTCTTTAATAGGGTGGGACTGAAAAATATTGTTTCAGATTCATTCTTAATTTGGGGGGTTATTTGTGATACTCTCTGCAGCAATGGCTGTCTTAAAAAAACAACAACCAAAAAACAAAAAAAACCAAAAAAAAACCAAGACAGCTACTTATCTGCGAGCTAAACTGCAAATGCATTTTTCTGAGTTTATAACATAGAATTCAATGTCTGCCATTTTGGCAAAATGAATTGAGGCTGGTATTTTCCACAATAGAATTTTGTCTGCAGGGACAAATATTGTGCTTCCAGTACTGCCCTTCACAAAAAGAACACAGAAGTTGCAGATTTACGGTATAATTGCACTTTAGAATCAGGAATTTAGGATGCTTAAGAGCGACATTAACATTCTGTCCCAAAGTGTAAAGTAATGCACATGGGAAGAAAAATTCCAGAAAACAAAATACCATGTGATAATAGAAGACACCACACAGGACATTGAAAAATGTCAAAATGAGAAAGACCTTGGCGTATTTTTTTTTATAATAAACTAACATTTGACATACATATACAGTATATAATAAATAAAGCCAACCAGATGATAGGAATATTTAAGAGAACATTTACCTATTTAGATAAAGATATATTTCTTAAACTGTATGAAGCACTGGTTAGATCACAAGTGGAATATGGTAATATTGTGTGGCACCCATACTTCAAGAGACAATCTATAGCTACAGAAAGGGTACAAAGATGAGTAACTAAGTTATTAAAAGAATGCAAATCTATGAACTATCAACAGAGACTTATACACTTAAATCTGTATTCATTAAAGGGTAGAAGGCTAAGAGGGGATTTAATAGAAACATACAAAATGTTAAATTGCTATAATGAAGTCAATGTCAATAATATTTTTAGAATGTCAGATTATGAAAGTACAAGAAATTCAATGATGAAATTTTGTAAAGAGCACTGGAGTAATAATTCATTAGCTAATTGAGTTGCACATTATATGGAATGCACTACCTATCGAAACTAAACTTGCACAAAATACTAATGTGTTCAAAAATCTCCTTGACATGAACATCAATTTAAAAGAAAAATTTATTGTCTTTGCCGAGTGATTTACAGTACGTGTAAAAGAACATATATATGCATCCCACAAAAAAAGGAGACCGATATTGAAGGCCTTGGCAGTCAAATGCTGCTGCTACACTTTAGCATCCTAAATTCTAAATACTAAAATGCGATATTATTAACTTTGAACGTGTTTCAAATCTTTTTTGAAAATGAAATTGAATAAGAATACTGTCTATTCGACACTTAAATATTTCACCTCCTCAATTTGTCAAACCAAACATGGAAGCCGTGTTGATCGAAACCGAAACCGAAACTTCTGTTCATGACATCATATTGCTTGGTGACCAATCGCATTGCAGTCTTTCAAGAACACACCCGAAACGATATATTTTTTTGATCAAACATAGGAAAAACAACCACTCGAGCTGCATCTATCATACTGTCTTGTTAGCATTTCTATATATTTTTACTCAAGAGCATGAAACAAACCAACTGACGTGTTCTGTGAAAATATCTTCCGTGTGTTGTGAGGAATCACTTGTGTCTTCCGGGGTCATCGTTTCATGGAGCGAGGGGGGGAAACTCTTACTTGTCTTTGGAGACAGGTTAACGCCCAAAATGCAATTTTTCTTAGGCGTTTGATTGGCTAAGAGCGGATCGACAAGTCTTTTCACTGTTAGCTGCGCGAAGTTTGGCCAAACAGAGCAAACCGATAGGCCTAGTGTGCATCAGTTTGACATGGAAAGTATATGTATCGCCAAACATGGAGTATAATACAAACTCCTCCTTTTATCTTGTATTGAGATTCAGCGAATGAAATTCGTGCCGTTTAAGTCCGAATAAAATGGAAATGAGGACGGATTATTAATTGCACACACACACACACACACACACAAAACCAAACAAACAAATTGGCACTGTTGTGAAAAGGCCAAACAGTCAACAGGGTCTGCACGGGGATGGGGGCATGGCCGATGGGGGCAATTGATCTAAATATCTTTAGATCAGTGGGATGCGCTTTCCACCTATTTTTTAGAACAATGGATGAGAGCTCATGAATGTTCTCGTCTGCGACAAACATCACTGATCAAATAATGATGTGACCACAGGTTTATTTTCGCGTCCTGGAGCTACGGCACTTTTCGTGTTTCTTGCAAAGCAGGCATGAAGTGTATGCAAAAAATACAACAACAAAAAAACCCTTCAGTTTGAACCATGACACCCACTGTAAAGTGTGTAAAACGAACTTTTTTTTCACAACAATCATTCGCCAGCCGCGAGTGTTACCATTTATCACGTGATCCAATGCGTCATTGTTTCGCATGTATCAGCTATAAATAGCATACGGCGCACATGGCTCTGTTTACAAAATAGCGCGTGAGTGTGTGTGTGTGTGGGGGGGGGGGGGGGGGGGGGGGGGGGGGGGTTGTTTGTTTTTTGTTTTTGTTTTTATCGTTTTGGGTTGTTGTTGTTTTTTTTGTTTTTTGTTTTTTTTGTGTGTGTTTTTGTTTTTTCCTCATGTGTTGGCCTGAGACTGTTTGCTGTCTGGCATTCTAGCTTGGTAGCACGACGCAATATGGTACGTGATTTTGACACGGTGAGTATTTTATTCACTTGTTGTAGTCATTCTTTTTATATGTTGATATCAGTAGTAGCAGCAGCAGCAGCAACAGCAACAACAACAGTGCTAGCAGTAGAAGTCAGTGGTGTCTTCATTTTCTGAAGAATAGAATGAACAGGGCTGGCGCTGCATGTTGTGTTTTTCTTCTTCTTCGATCTTTTCTTTTTTTCCCCCAGAGAGATAGCGAGCGAGAAAGAGAGAGAGAGAGAGAGAGAGAGAGAGAGAGAGAGAGAGAGAGTGTGTGTGTGTGTGTGTGTGTGTGTGTGTGTGTGTGTTCGCGTTGTGTGTGTGTGTGTGTGTGTGTGTGTGTGTGTGTGTGTGTGTGCACGGTGTGTGTGTGTGTGTGTGCGTGTGTGTGTGTGTGTGTGTGTGTGTGTGCACGGTGTGTGTGTGTGAGTGTGTGTGTGTGTGTGTGTGTGTGTGTCTGTGTGTGTTCGCATTGTGTATGTGTTTGTATTGTGTGTGTGTGTGTGTGTGTGTGTGTGTGTGTGTGTGCGTGTGTGTGTGGTCGCACTGTGTGTGTTCGCATTGTGTGTGCGTGTGTGTGTGTCAGTGTGTGTGTGATATGACGCTTTGTGTGTGTGTGTGTGTGTGTGTGTGCCGTGTGTCTGTGTGTGTCTGTGTGTCTGTGTACGTGTGTGTTTGATGGATGCCATCACATCAATGACTGTAGGGCTATTCTGAGCACGGGGCATAATTGTTTATTTTTGTATTCGTACTTTCAGTTTTGTTTCGACAAGATATAATAAAACCTCACACAAACAACACGAATGACAATGAAACACGACATAAAATAAATGACGGACACTTGTAATTTACATATCAGTTGCTGCCAAATTGACTTCAGGTGCTCGGGAGCGGCGTGTGTGCGGGTAAGAATATTATGATTTGGGAATATATTTTGACATAGTACTTTAGCGTAGGTAGTAGAGTATTGTTACCATATAATCATACTTAGTTCGTTTTCAAACTTGATTGTAAGCTCTTTTGTTGTTGTTTCAAAGTCTTTATAAAGACATTTTCTGTAAATGACAAAGGCAAAAGAATAGCTTGAGTGAAATATATGTAATATGATAAATGGTACATTAAGAAGAAGCTAGAAGTTACTAATATTGTTACAACTTTTATGAGTTAAATGATTATAATTTCGTAACAGATAGATAATATGATTATGTGGATGAAGTGCAAGTGAATCTAGTATGGGTAGCGAAATTGAACAGGGCACAGAGAGAGAGAGAGAGAGAGAGAGAGAGAGAGAGAGAGAGAGAGAGAGAGAGAGAGAGAGAGAGAGAGAGAGAGACGAAACGAAACGAAACGAAACGAAACGAATTTTTATTTCACGAGGGTAGTGGAGTAAGCACAGCTATTGTTGTTTTTTTGTTTGTTTGTTTTTTGTTGTTGTTGTGTGTGTGTGTGTGTGTGTGTGTGTGTGTGTGTGTGTGTGTGTGTGTGTGTGTGTGTGTGTGTGTTGTTTTTTGTTTGTTTGTTTTTTGTTGTTGTTGTTGTTTTGTTTTTCGTTTGGTTTTTTTGTGTGTGTGTGTTTTTTTTTGAGGTTTTTTTTTGTTTGTTTGTTTTTTTGTTTTTTTGTTGTTGTTCGTTTGGTTTGTTGTTGCTGTTGTTGTTGTTGTTGTTTTTACATCCAGCCCTCAAAGACACACACACACACACACACACACACACACACACACACACACACACACACACACACACACACACACACACACACATGTGACTGACGGTACCAAATGGACAAGGCAAGACAACAGTCAAAAAACTGATCAGCAATGAACACGATCAACATAAAATGCTTCTGTTTGACAGTAAAGATTGAGCTTGGCACTGGATCAAGGACCAGCAGCACAACCACCAGCAGTAGCAGCAGCAGTAACAGCACCGAGGGCACCGCCGTTGTTGGCTACTCAGAGACACGGAGAGGAGCCAAGGAATGTGCAGCCTATTTTTAGAGACTTGGATTAGTCCCATTGTGCAGTGATGTGATGTGTGTGTCGTGCCTTCAGTTATAGTTACGTGAATGTCTGAATGAATGATAATAAATTCTATTACATTTACAGTTTTCCATAAATTTCATTCTGTGTAAGTGTATGTGTTTCAGTGACAGGTGAGTGAGGAAACATTATTTACACCTGAACGTGCGCTTTGAAAAGGGGTGAGATGCAAATGGATTTAATCATGATTTGTTTTTCTGAGTGATGGAAACGTTACATTACAGTGTGTATGTGTTATGTGACTCTCTCTCTCTCCCTCTTGTCTCTTTGTGTGTGTGTGTGTGTGTGTGTGTGTGTGTGTGTGTGTGTGTGTGTGTGTGTGTGTGTGTGTGTGTGTTTGTGTGTGTACGGAGGAGGTGGCCAGCGAGGTCAACACGGTTGAGATACGCATTGATGAAAAACCCTGTTATGTTGTGTATGTTTAATCTCAAATAATTGTCATAGCGAGTAACCAAACAAATTTAGATCGTATCTCATCCCCAGTGGTCAGGTTTAAGAGAGAGAGAGAGAGAGAGAGAGAGAGAGAGAGAGAGAGAGTGTGTGTGTGTGTGTAGGTGTGTGTGTGTGTGTGTGTGTGTGTGTGTGTGTGTGTGTGTTATCGATTACCATGTTTATGCCTTTATGTAGTATTGTATTCGCATGCTATGACTTTAAGTAGCAGTGTGTAGTGCACGCAGTAACATATCATAATGTAGTATTGTGTAGTGTGGACCCTGTTTCAGGGCCGCGGAGACTGGATAAAAAATATTCTTAAAAAGCGCGCCAGTGCTTTTCTATAATCCTAGAAAATAAATAATTTCGTCTTGTCTTGTCTTGTCTTGATTCTCTCACACGCACATACACACCATGATGGTGATTCACACATGTGCACACTCGGATGCAGATAAATACAAACAGATCCGAGTTCAGCAACTTCAAGTCAACTTTCGTCGTGCGCACTATGCCGACTGACAAGAAAGATACTAAACACGCGCACTTGCGCTCGCTAGGTCACACAATGCATGTTATTCTTTTTGTATCAATCATTCATATCTGTAGGTATACTACAACCACACACACACACACACACACACACACACACACACACACATTCATATTTCTCATTATCAACCTTCTCGAGTACCGTGACCTTTGATAAGACAATGGCGTGCGATTCCCCCTTCCCACCTCCATCCCCGCCACACACACACCCGAAGAGATTGGAACACTGCTGAATTTGAATATTTATCTCTGGATCATGCAGTGTAGGGGTGACAGTTCACTGTCATTGTTTCGAAACCCCTTAAGTCCATAGGGGATGAAACATGAGTCACATTCGGTGTAAGGAATGGTTCTTTCCCTTAGATAGAATTTGCATGGTCCCAGTTGCGGCCGTCTGTTGTTTTTTTGTTTTTGTTTTTGTTTGTTTTTTTTTTTTGGTGGTTTTTTCTTTGTTTTGTTTGTTTTCTGTTGTTGTTGTTGTTTGTTTGTTTGTTGTTGTTTTTTGCTTTTTTTTGTTTGTGTGTTGTGTGTGTGTGTGTGTGTGTGTGTGTGTGTGTGTGTACACATCCCACCCCGCACATATATGGCTGGGGATTGATTTTAACCGGGCCCCTCAAGCACAGCAATTGGGGCTCACTGATTTGAATTCCCCCCACCCCCCACCCACCCCCCAAAAAAAAGATGTTATAAAGGGAAAGAGAGAGAGAGAAAGCTGGAGGATAATAAATAAGATTAACTCAAAGGCAGAAAAGTGGTGGCTATTTGAATGTGTTCTGAAGTCAATTTTTGTCTGATAGCCTCAGTTTTGTCCCCTATGGATTCCTCATAAAGATATCTCGGCAATGGCAGTGAACTACAATCAACTTGGGCAAGCCAACCAGGCATTCCAAGTCAGTCATACTTTAGGAATGTTTTAAATCATAGCTGGAGTCACCAATCACACTGAATCCAACTACTTTCCACAACTGCCCACATTGGCTGTAAGAAAACAACTGAGACAACAAACTATATTGTGAAAAAAAGAAATAATAGTGACTAATGGAAAGCCTCGTAAAAAAATTTTTGTGCACATTATAGTACTGATATTATTGCAGCTTGAGGGTCCACATGGACTTGAAATACCAGGATAAAAGACATGTCAGGAGAGAAAAAAAACCGAAAACTCCAATGATTTATTACACTTTCAATTTTTCGCCACAAAAGTACGTACCTCTCAGTCCGACGATTCTGTTAAAAAAAAATCAGTTTCAGTTTCTCAAGGAGTCGCCACAGCGTTCGGACAAGTCCATATACGCTATACTACATCTGCTAGGCAGATGTCTGACAGCAGCATAACACTGAGTGTATGCATTTATATTTGTGTACCTATCAGAGTGGATTTCATTTACAGAATTGTGCCTGAGTACAACACATTTTTTTGCAATTGTTTCTTTTTCGGTGCGCCAAGTGCATGCTGCACATGGGACCTCGGTTTATCGTCTCATCCGAATGACAAAATGCTCAGTTCGATTTTACAGTCAAACGTGGGAGAAAGGGCGAGAGTGGAAAGTGAACCCAGACCATTACGGACACTGTATTGGCAGAAAAGCATTTTAACCATTTTGCCACCTTGTTCCTTGTAAAAAAACAATTGATAGAAGTTTTTTGGGGGGTTGTTTGTCTGTTTGTTTGTTTGTTTGGTGTGTGTGTGTGTGTGTGTGTGTTTAATTTTTTTTCTGGGATCTTTTCCTTCATTATGTGTGGATGTGCTTGTGGCGTGCCAGTGCGTGCGTGTGCTGTGTGTGTGTGTGTGTGTGTGTGTGTGTGCGCGCGCGCGCGCGCGCGTGCTTGTGGCGCTGCGTGTATGTGTGGTGTGTGTGAGAGAGAGAATGTGTGTGCGCGCGCACGCTCGCGCTTCCGCAAATCAAACGGAACAATGAAAGACAAGCCGAACAATCAAGTAACTATACATACAATTTATTTTCAAAATGAATTATTCGACACAACGTTGTTAACACAAAGATCACATATCCTCCATGCACACGTACTTCAACATCAGGTTAATTGATTATTAGGGTTTTTAAAGCTATTTTAACCTACGGTTGTTGTTTTAAAGTTCAAATATCATTCTTTTCAGCCCTGCATTTGCTAAACATAACTTGTTAAGAGCCATAATTTATCACAGTTTTTTCCTTCCTCAGAAAGTTTGTTTTTTGTGAGAGGGCAAACGTTCTAACTGTTAATATAAGTAACAACCGTCATGTTCGCAGAATGTTAACACAATGGTCTTCAGTATATTGAAGTGTAATGAAAGAGATAACGTATTCAAAGAAATAATCAAGAAATATGATAGAAAATTTCCAGTTGAGAGAAAGACAAACAGTGCGTGCCAAGCCGGTTTTTGTTTTGTGTATGTGTGTGTGGGTGTGTGTGTGTGTGTGTGTGTGTGTGGGTGTGTGTTGTTGTTGTTGTTGTTGCTGCTGCTGTTGTTGTTGTTGTCTTGTTGAAGTGCCTCTTAACATTTGCCTGCACATTGAAGCGGTGAAATGTCGATATGTTTTGACAAGACATTGCTGGAAATGTTGACAACCAAAACAATTTTGATGTAGCGTGTATGGATCAGTCTGCACGCTTTGACACGTCCTTAAAGCTGGAACTGATCAGACTCATTATTTCCCAAGTGAGCTTATCTGACGGGCGCAACAGCCTGGTGAGTGGTTAAAGCACTGGAATTTCAATCTGAGGGACCTGCTCTTCAACAGCCTTTTTAAGCAGCATGTAATTTTCAACTACTGTTTTAGATATGAGTGAGATCCATTGAAATTTATAAAATTTTCTGAAAAATAAATTTATTTTTAAAAAACACACAAATTAAAATGAATGTAGAAACGTTTGTTTCTTCCTGTGTTCTTCCTGGTGTTGCATTGTCATCATATTGGAATGTTTTGGAAATACATTGGGTTTTTTAAAAGACAAATTTTGTTATGTTCTATTGAAACTGTATTTGGTAACGTTCAACACACACACACACACACACACACACACACACACACACACACACATGTGAGCCAACAACAGCAAATAGGCTAACAGAAATGGGAAGTCGATATCCAGCAGATACTGATGTCCTTTCATTGGAGTTAAAATTGAACCAGATATGTACAATGTATAACAGAACCGTTAAAAAAAATATACATATATATATACATTATATCTGCAATATGATATGTGGTCTGTTCATTTTCCTGCTGAGGAAGATAAAAATCGTACTAATTTGCTCCTAACATACCATATACAAATAACAAGGAGTTTTGTGCTTCGCATGCGCGCAAATGCGCACGAAATGAACCCAGTAACAAATCAATTTTCCATACCGAACTGGGCCCCAGACAGGGAAATCACAAGTCGCTTCATGGAAGTGTCAGTGTCCAACACTTTGGTGAGGCTTTTTCAGGCAGTGAAACCTGAAAGAAAACAACGAAAGACGCCTTTCCCACCTGTCTGCTGGTTGTAAATGGTGCTTCGGAATGTGAATGAATTCACAAAAGACTTTTATCCAGGCACGCCATGTTTCCTGTGGATGTTTTCCTTCGCTTGAAATGAAAACCCTTTGCTGATTTTTCTTGGCCATGTTTCACTGTTCACGGCGAAAAACTTTCTTTACAGTGACGTTACTGTTCAGCAGGCAGACAAAACGATGGTCTTGTTGTGACCTTGACCTTGAGTACAGGTCACTTGAGAAGATTCTTGCTTTTGGTGAACCTGTTAGTGAAATTTTATGAGAGAAAACAAATAATAATTCTAGGAGAATAAAAAAAAATAATCACAGTTTAATCCAAAATCAGCCCACTGAACTCGATTGGTAAGAAAGTTAAGCTTCATGAAAGAAAACAAATGATAATTCAGAAATAATCACATTTTGATAAATAAAAAGGTCGCCTCACTGCCTTTGACTGATTACTCTAACAAGCCACACTGGAACAGATCTAATGACCCACCAAAAATCATTGTGCATGCACACACACATACACATACAGAGTTACACACACACACACACACACACACACACACACACACACACACACACACACACACTGACTCACACACACACTCGCATATATAACGTGCATGGTCGCATCTGTTGGTGACGGAACGGACAGATGAGTAAATAAAAGAGAATGAGAGACAAGACAGACAGGACAGGGACTGAATTAGTACAAGCGATTTCATGACCGTTCATTTTCCACACGTGCCACTGAGGCAGGCACTAAGACCTATCAATTAAATGGAGACTACAGTCTGCCCGATGCTACGTGCCGTGTTCATACAACAAGCTGGCCCCCTGGGGCACCCCTCTCTTCCCTGCAGTCTCTGTCTCCCCCTGTCTCCGCTCCCCGTGCCGCTGCTCTCTGTCTATCTGGTTCACCCACTGCTGGGTTCGTACCCTGGAGGACACCCGCCGTCGGTTCAGCTTTCTCAAGGCTGGCGTCAACGTCCGATCCGGCATCTCGCTGGCATCCTGACCCTGACCCTGACCATGACCGTGACCATGACCGGTCAAACGAGGACACAAGTCAGGGTCAAGGCCGTTTTCGTAATCGAACAACTCGTCGATTGTGTCCTCGTCACCGAGAGAGGAGTCCGGAGAGAGGCGGCGGGAGGGGTGGTTGTGGTGGTGGTAATGCATACTGGCGTTCAGTTCGTGCACCAGAGCGGCCAGGCTGATGTTGGCGGGCTGCGGGAGGGAGTGGGAGAGGGGGTGATGAGGGGGGGACTCCATGCTGCTGCCTGCCTCCCTCAAGCTGCGGCTCCTCCTCCTCACTCCCGCCCTGACCTCGTGGAGATCGTGCAGGGGTTTCCGGGGCCCTAGGCTGGCCGTGTCTCTTCTCCACCCCGCTCTGCCCGGCTCCTTCGCGCCGCTCGGCACGGCAGGCACGCTGAAACTCTGCGTCCTTCTCAAGTCCGGGAGAACCGTTTTCATCCCTTGCAAGGAGTTGGAAAGGTGGCGTCTCGCTTGCTCTCTTTTTCGCGCTGCTTTTTCTTGTCGGTCTTTTGTACCGGGTCCTTCGGGAACTCCTCGCGACTCGTGCAGACCTCGTCCACCATGCTCGTGCTGACTCGTGGGTGACACAGGTTTGGGATAAATCAGCGGAGGCAAAC
Source organism: Babylonia areolata (assembly GCF_041734735.1). Classification (NCBI taxonomy): domain Eukaryota; kingdom Metazoa; phylum Mollusca; class Gastropoda; order Neogastropoda; family Buccinidae; genus Babylonia; species Babylonia areolata. The sequence continues at coordinate 40,574,383 of NC_134877.1, forward strand.
GATGCGGCGTCGTGTTGGCTGCCATCCTGACTGCAATCATCATCACATGCAGGTGTCAAGTTAATTTGATATGCAGCTTGAACAGCATGACTGTTTGCTTTCTTCTATACTGTCACCGAGAGAACTACTGAATCACTCAAGATTTTATTATGGTTTTGCCAGCGTCTTTCAGTCACCCCTCCACATTTCAGTCTATTGGTCCTCATTGCTGCTGAAACCAAGTTCTCTTACTTATTGGCCTCCATGTCTCGGGGGTGGGGGGCGAGGGGGGGGGATTTCCATACATTATATAGCTGTGGTTTAGTGGCTATCTGCTGCCGTACATAAATTACCGGTATCTGTTATCTTGCAGGTGTTCCTGTTTCGTTGCACCACACTACAAAATGAAAGGGTGCGTGTTCTTTAAAAAGACCCCGTCTAGTCTTTAATCCACTCCATAATCACCTTTTACAGAAACACAAACATTTATAAATGCACTCGTAGGGGCAGCAATATTCCACAACGTATTGCCCTGGATCTGATCAAAGACAGATATTAATCTTCCACAATGGAGCTGTCCACAGCTCACCAGTTCACTCTCACTCGCCGATCCTTCAAAGCAGCGCAATAATGTAGCACGCCCCCCTCACGTTCATTCAGACGTGATCTTCACGTACGTCTGGAAGATTGTGAAAAGGGCACGACTTGACAGGTTTGTTCATGGAATCTACGGAATCATTAAAGAGGACCAGTCACAGGCTTGTATTGAAATGGCAACCACACGTCTGTAGGTCAATGGTGTGGAGGGTTATCAATACCACGGCTTGTGAGACTGGAGTTTTTGGCTCGTTCGACCGCCACCAATCTATCAGCGCTTCGTATCGGTCTTGGACACCTTTTATCAGTCGTGGATTACGGTACACACCCTCTGGTCCTGTCTGCTGTCTCTTCTCGTCTCAGTGATCACCTGAAACGAAATACAGGTAATATATTTATACAAAAAAATAGTGATCAGGTTACAGCCTAATCCACTAGGTATATATCTCTTGATCAAGACATACAAACTTTTCTCCTTTTCAAAGCTGTTATGATATCCACATTTTAATCAAAACGGTTGTGGCCATTTCTCAACAATTGATAACTTATTTCGAAACGGGAATCTGTCTCCGGTGCTTTTCAAGTGCAAATGTTAAGAAAGAAGAAAAAACAAACAAAAAAAACAACCAACCTATAATTATTCTATAGAGCTTACATCCCCCCCCCCCCCCCCTAATCTCTCTCTCTCTCTCTCTCTCTCTCTCTCTCTCTCTCTCTCTCTGAGACAGAATCAGACAGACATCCAGGTGTAGCTGAGTTGAAACTCGGAATGGTTTCTTGATTAAGTCTCTTCGTATCGAAAGGGACATACACACACACACGCTGACACACACACACACACACACACACACACACAGAGAGAGAGAGAGAGAGAGAGAGAGAGACGAAACGAAATTCACTCAGTTTAGGCCAAGGCCCCTCCTGAAAGGGAATACAAAGATACGAAACTAATAATGACATAATGCACCGTTGATATGATATGTATACACACATACGTATATGCACATTTGTGGTGTGATAATCATGATTTCAGTTTATCCTCATTTGATTTTAGCTTGTTTTCAGTCATCCATGTCTTCAAATCGGCGATGCAGGCCTGAGTTGAGTCAATGAGAGAGGAAAGAGAGACGGAGGTCCCGACAGATACAGCTGGTTGTCATCGGAAAAGCTATGGTGGGATAACGAATTATGATTCACAATGGTGGAAATCGGTTGTGTATCGAGAACAAACAGAATGGGCCCAAGCACGTAGCCTTGTGGCACACCAAACTGTACGTCGGAAAGGGAGGATGAAAGACGGCAGACAGAAACAACATTGGACCGGTCAGACAGATAAGAGCGGAACCATGAGATACCCATACGCATATATATTTTTCCACACATATGAACACCATACATAATTACCAAGTACAATTCACTGACACATCTCATCCACATGAAAAAAAATCTGATAAATGAGCAATAGTTTGTAGTTCAAGAGAGAGAGAGAGAGAGGAAAGGAAGTAGGCTACAGGCAATCATGCATTGACAACTTCTTTACATAAATCAGTGTCATGATTATAGCATTCAGAAACAATTATCTTTTTTACTGTGAGAACAAAGCGCGCCTCTTAAAAGCTTTAAATGAATACACGAGTAGCTTAATTTTTTCATTATTTTGGATTGTCATCAACAAGGTGACGTGAAAGAGACATGGATTCATGTAAAAATATCTGGGAACGTAATCTTGCCTGAGACCACACAGAGCAGGACAACAAATTAAAATATGCATTTCATCTCCGTGTTGAGTTAAACACAACAGACAGGTCGAGGTATTAATGGAAACTTCATAATAACGATCATGGTGTATTGCAATGTCTGTTACTCCAAATCTAAAATCTGTCAAATAACATTTCATGTATCTATCAGTATCTGTCAGTATGAAATCGAAAACCATTTTCATATTTCCGTGATGATTAAAGAGTTATATAAAAAGGAAATCTGTCAAAGAGAGACAGACAGACAGACAGACAGTACAGAGGGGAACAGAATACCGTCAGCCATATGCATGTCCCGTTCACAGTAAAACACTATAACGATCTTTAGAAATGCTTCGACTACTGGAAGTCCCTGCAATGCATATCACAACGCTTTTTAATTCCTGCCACATACCAACACAACGCCGGTTTAACTTCTGTCTTCCCAAGAGCAGAAAGCAAACACAGACCGACCCAAACAGAGGCAGGGATCCAAGTCTTTTGTTTTCCTTTCTACTCTCCATTGTAGGTTTCTGACTGTTCTCCCCGTTGACACACTCAGCGACCGACCCGTGTGAGCTGTGACACTTCGTCTGGCAGTATGATTAACCTTCCCGCAGGGACAAAGCCCTCGTTAAATCATCCTCACAACTCCACTCTCAGATCCATTCTTTTCTCTAAGGGAGAAAGTGGACCGCGATGGAATCCTCATACTACAAGAAACAACTGAGAGAGCACCCCCAAAGTGTTTCCAATAAACTAGGACATCAAACACAACGGAGTAATCTTACCCACCGCACTAATCACATTCTGCAGGCAACAAAAGTTAGAATTTGCTTCGTTGTTATTATTATCATTATTATAATTGTTATTATTATCATTATTATTATTTCATTATCATTATTTCATTGCTACCTCTCTGTTTCTGTGGTATTTTGTTCCACCACTGACGCAGGCCCTGACCATTCATTTCCATGGGGGAAGGGAGAAACAGCAGGTGGTGTTGCTGGGATTCACGCTCCATGCTTTATCAGGACTGTCTGGCTCTTGCCTCGCCATTTACAAAGAATTCGAACTATGAAGGTCTTTCTGTCTCTGTTCATCTGTTCGTTTTCGTTGACCAAATAACAATTAAGGCGCGCGCGCGCGCGCGCGCACACACACACACACACACACACACACACACACACACACACACACACACACACACACACACACACACACACACACACACACACACACGGTATCAATAAAAGAAAAAAAAAGCGGGCCTTAAGTATAAAACCAGCGACTGACTGACAGCGACTGTCAAGAATCCTGCATGTGTCGTGAAAAAACAACAACAAAAAACCGCCACCGGACAAAGAAAAAAAAACAAACAAAATCAGACGGTATGATCCTGATCGGTGATCAGTCGCAGCAGTCCTGGGGCCAATCGATGAAGCTAAACACGTGACAAGTGTTATCGTTCAGTGAGATACAGGGTTCGGGGACTTGTTCCCTGTGCTGGACCTGTCCGGTATTGATTTTCAGGCGGGTGGCGGCCTGGTGCCTGCAGAGAATGACCGCTGTTCCAATCTCTGATCATTTCCCACAGTTACCCTCTCGAGTCAGTGTTACATGTCAGAATGGCTGGCATCCTCTTGAGGCTACAGGTCTAAAGATCTTGTGCATGGATTTTTTTTTTTAAACCTCACCTCACAGTAAAAAAGCATGCTATAAATTCGAATGATCAGTTCCAAGCTGTTTACCTCACTGTCTATGCGATCTAGCCTATATGTACACATTCTTTCATTCTTGTATTTTGGTCTTCTTCTTTTTCTTCTTCTTCTTGTTCTTCTTTGTGGCTTGTTTCCATCTGGTTGTTTACAAACCTATTCCGGGCTATTTCAGCTGGCTGCCAGTCACTGGTAAATTATGCTGCGTGCTTTCAAACTTTGCATCGTGTTCCCTTTCAAATACGCTTAGAACGCTTGTGTTTTTCTGTGGTCAAACTGTTCGCTCACTATGTGACATTATCTGTGCATTGATTTCGTCCAGTAGTCCGCATGTCTATTTTAATTCCCATCTGCCTAATAAAATGATCAACTTATTCCGTGCCCAGAACCATCGTATTTGAAAAGATCACTCATCAAACCACTCATCTATCGTAAATCCTACACATTCATCCATATTTTCATAAAGGTATTGGCAGGTTTACAATTAGATAAAAGACAAAGACTTAACAACATTGTAATCTTTTGATACGAAAAAAAATATATACATAGGGAAATAAATTCCTTGCCCTGTCTTGCCTGGTCGTACAAAGACAGAAAGGAAGAAAAAGGAAGAAAAACAAGAGAAAGAAAGAAATAAAGAAGATCCTCAAACGGTACAAGCACAAAAACCGCCAGCTTGCAAAGTCCAGGTGTAGTTCTGGCGACGGTGCCATTGCATGATCTGTATCCCCCCCATGGATGCCGGTCAGGTCTACCACCCCTTCTGTGTCTCCAGTCACTCACTGGACGGGCCGAATCGTGCCAGTGGACGGCCCGGGGGACCTTGGGAGTGAAGAGATTCGAGTCACACGCGACCTGATCTGAAGTAAAGACCATACATACAAATGTATATAGAGTCTTTGAACGGCTGAAGTGGTCTGTTTTTCCTGTGGGTGTGGGGATCGCGGAAGGCTGTCCACACGATACCAACTAGCGTTGATTAACGCCAGCAAGAGTCAACAACACTCGTCTCCGGTTTACGATCGGTCAGCCCTGTTTGTTGGCAGTCCTAACCTGACACCACACACCACACGAACCACGTCATATCTATTAGAGAAGGCCGGACAGACCGCTCAATGAAGCACCAGGTCTGTGTTTAGCAGCGGAGACAAACTACTAACTGAAGCATGACACTGGACACATATTGTCCGTTCCCTTTCGTGAAATACCTTTAGTCCCGACGAACAGGTTTTCAGATCACCAGGCAGACAACTAGCTTTCTGGAGTCATGTCACACAAGACGTTCGTAAATCCATGTCCTCTCACTGACTCGGTCTCTTTCTTGCTGAAGATGACAGATCGGTATGTAGGTAAGCCTCTGTGTATCGCCAGTTCGTTTTTAACGAAGCGTTGACATTCACTTCTCTCGCCGGAGCTTTGAAAGGAAGCTCTGGAGGTAATATACTCCGGCTATTGTTCGCTCGGTGGTGCCTTTCGCTGTATGAGTCTGTAATTGAATGCGTGTCGATCTTTTCTCTCTTTTTTCCCCTCACGAAATTGTGTGTGTGTGTGTGTGTGTGTGTGTGTGTGTGTGTGTGTGTGTGTGTTTAAAAAAGAGAGAGTGGGAACGCGCGCGATCGCGCACGAATGTGTGTGAGTTTAAAGAGAGAGAGTGTACATGTGTGTGCGTGCGTTTGTGTGTGTTTGTGTGTGTGCGTGTGTTTAAGAGGTGTTGTTTTGGGTTCATTACATGTGGTGACAGGTGAGAGTCAGACCTCCCAGGGCCGTGTGACACTGACGATGCGGGTGGGGAGGGGGTGAGGACGACGGGATGGTTGGCAATGTATGGACGGATAGGTGACTATAGACCTATGGCTTTCTGGGAAGACAGAAAAAGAGACAGACAAAAAAAAAGGGGGTGGGGGAGTGGAAGTGGAAGAGAGAGACCGGGAGAAATTGAAAAAAAGAAGAGAGAGAGAAGGGGGTAGAGGGAGAACTCTTATGCTTAGTACATGGTGTTCAGATTTGTAGACTTTGTACACTGACTCACTGTGTATACCTGCTATTTTTTTTCCGTTTCCCTCCATTCCCCTCTACCCAGTCCCTCCATGTCCGACCTCTCTCACATAAATTATGTTCTTGTGCTTGCGCAAGTATATGCACGTACATACATAAACCCACACGCAAACACGCACAAAGAGACACACACGCACAACCACACAGCCCGTATACTTGTTGATATGCATATACATATTCTCCTTCCCATGACACCTCATTCAATACACACCACAATCTCTTTAGACCTTTTTCTTATAATATACTTTTCCTCTGATACATAACATGAATACTTTTTACACTAATATTCACATGCATTCCCTTTCCTTTATCCACTTCCTTACTCCTTTCCGTCTAAAAACACTTACAGTGAATAGACGTTAAACTGAAGATAAAACACAGCTCGTATACGTTTGTGTAAATTACCCGGTTACACTTTCATACAAGGTAAGTCCGTAAGCTCCAGTTGCACGGGAAGTTTCTCAGTGACGGATATATAAATCAAATTCGGTCATTTCCAGTGTTACCCACTAAACACCGCAACTGAGTGTCCGGGCGTTGTTGACGTAACTAATGAAGGACAATTTCACACCATCAAACGACACGTTCTCGCCATCAAATAGCTCTGAAGTCGTTTGAGCGTTGAAAACTACTGTTTTCACTCCCAGCTCTGGGTCCTTAATTAATTGGAACAATTTTACAGTTTTACAGACCATGTATCCTTTGTGTTCGGATGTTTCTTGGCAATGTCTCTATTTCACTAAGTTGGCTTTATAAACTGTTTGCCGCTTACTTTAAAACCCATCTTCTATTTATTTCACAACACCGTAGTTGTCACTGCAGCATCCATTGGTTTCTCGCCGATTGAAATCACTACCTCGAACTCTGTAGTGTTTTGCGTGACACCGTGAAAAGCAATACGAACGATCCAACCAGTAAAACACACATAGGCTTCAAACACACACACACGCACGCACGCACACACACACACACGCACACACTGACGTACACGCACGCACGAACGAATACACACACACGCGCGCGCGGTTAACTTTTCCGATTCGTAGATAATCACTTCACCTGAACGAGAGAGAGAGAGAGAACACGATATTCAAAAGAGCTGTACAGTTGCCTGTTAGGGATCACACTGAATATAGCTTAGACGTGTTTTTATCATCCGCTGACGAAAATATGCAAACACATTACGAAATAAGTTCGATCGAAGAATGGAGAAAAGAACAAACACAAACCATCCTTTTCTTCAGACATCATCAATGGGGTTCCAATGAATGTGAAGCTTATTAGCATTTCAACACGTGTAAGATATCCTCTGTGTGTGTGTGTGTGTGTGTGTGTGTGTGTGTGTGTGTGAATGCGCGCTTGCTTTTTTGCGTTTCTATGTGTCTTCAAACATTCACCACCAAAAGCGAACGAGGAGTGAATGTTGAACATGCCAGTTTATCATTTCGACGAGCGCAGTCGTTGACAAGGTTTATCCCGAGACACATTTTGATGTGGCCTAGTGTTTACCCGGCTTTAGCCAACAGCGTTCTCTATCGCACAGTATCGGGGTCGCGCTGTTATCTTCAACAGGACCTGACGGGTTCACTTCGGCTTGTAGTGACGATCACCTGGAGAAAAGTAAAGGTTTTCGTGCCCGTGGCCACGAAATCACCGTGCTGTACATGGCCCGCCAAGTCACCAGCAGTAAGAATGGTAGTCGTTGACAAGACAGAAATCCACTGACGAAGTAGTGCTGGCTGTGTCTTTATAAACCGCCACCAACATCCGAACACAATAACTTCAAAATCGTTCTCGCTCGCTCGATCTACAAGGGTGTGGCATGGTTATGTTCCTGAATGCGGGTGCGCACTTACACACACACATGCACACACACACACACACACACACACACACACACACACACACACACACACACACATCAATATGAATATTATTGCACACGCTGATAGACAGACTGACAGACGGACAGGCAGATACTCACCCCGTTTGACCCTATAGGGCTCTTGTTTCGATTTCGATTGATTCGAATCGGAGACCCACACTCTGTGTATGTGTGTAAAACAGACCGCAGATGAACTCCCACCTTCAAGTTCCAAGTGACCACAGCTGTCACCACCAACACCACATCTGAACGCACACAGAAACCCTTCAGACACGACCCAACGTCCCTACGTTCAGTTCGCCCTACCAAAGCGTATTGGGGGGACCCAATACTAATGCACGCAGCTGCCACTACACTCAGTCACACGTTCACCACTTTCAGGTTCCCCCCGTGGTGGTCACACCACTACAGTTCGCGACCGCTCATTGTTTGTTGTGGAAAGAGGTTAGCGTCCACAGGGTGGCGGGGGGTGGTGAGGGTGAGGGTTGTGGAGGGAGTTGCTGAAGTCTTTTCTCCTATCACTGTTGACACAAGGAATAAGTGAGTGTTTAGACACGCTCGTGATTTACAAGGCTGAAGTCGGGGTGGGTGTCTCCTGCAGCTCCAAAGTACCTCTCGCCTCTTAGAAGGTTTTAAGTGTGGTCTGGCCGAAGTTTCGATCTCTTTCCCCTCCACCCATCCTATCCCTCCGCCCCCAAACTCCCCCACACCCCTTCCCCACCTGCTACTCTCAGGACGTTGCACTGCGGCCTTTTTTGTTTTTTCCTCAGCATCTGAGTATACTTTATGTGTGGACTCAAGTGTGTCATAATCCTATCAAAAGTCGAGTGCTTACTTGGTACTGTACGGTACGTACAGCTGACTCCTTATGGGCTTATATACAGACACCATATATGATGTACTGTACTGTCCTGTACTGTACTGTAAGTATGTATGCGTGTATGTATGTATGTATCTGAACAGGGACAAACCAAAGAGAAGAAGAACTACCACTCATACTGACATATAAGAATACGATGTTCGGTTTTTTACGATCTGTGCCCGTGAAATCATCCCCTCTTTCCAAGCCATCAAAATGGTCGAGCCATACTGATAAAAGACGGTGACAGTCTCGTGGTGAAGTGTGCATACCGGCGTTTGCGTGTGCGACTCTCTCTTAATTAATGCTCAATCTTACCGATTCAAATCTATGTTGAATGGTCACGTTCGTTTACTGTTATAGTTAGTTTTTCTTTTAAAGGATGATCTCCTTTTTTTAAAATAAAAATTTCACCCATTATCATTATCTAACACACACACACACACACACACACGCACACACACACACACACACACACACACACACACACACACACACAGAGAGAGCTGACATGTGTGGACAGTGATTTTTCCCTTACCAGCAGTTTTTTTTATGAACACTCTAAAAAACATTTTCATTGTATAAGTACATACTTTCAAACAAGAAAGAAACAATACACACACACACACACACACACACACACACACACACACACACACACAATCTGAAACATAACCAACACACACACACACACACACACACACACACACACACACACACACACACACACACACACACACACACACACACATTACCGTCAATATCATCATCATCAACATCATCAACATTTTTTTTCAATAGCAAACATTGATGGACAGTTTCATTCAGGAATGATCAACTAGAGATGAGAATTCTGCAGAACGTTTAAGGATGATTTTGGAGGAAAAAAACCATTTGTTAAGCCGTCCATGAAGTGTGCTT
>NC_134877.1:40589132-40637455 GCF_041734735.1 Babylonia areolata
GCCGAGATTTGTTCCGATCTCCTCGATCAACAGGCCAATAGATGTACAGACCTGCTCGTGCCTGAACCTCCTTCGTGTGTATACGCATTCAGAATATCAAATACGCACGCTAAAGATCCCCGTAATCCATGCCAGCGTATGGTGGGTAATAGAAACAGGAACATACCTGGCATGCACCCCACAACCCCCTACTCCCACCCCACCCCAACCCTAGAAAACGGAGTATGACTGTCTATAAATGGCGGGGGTAAAAACGGTCTTCGTTTTCAGGTAAAGCCCACTGCGAGTGAACGTGGGAGTCGAAGACCCACGAACGAAGAAGAAGCAGAAGCCTTCCTGTTGGTTTGATTTCAGTCTGGTCACTTGTTTGATTTCACGATCCCTACTTGTTTGATTTCACTATTCCTGCTTGTTTGATTTCAGTATCACTACTGGTTTGATTTCAGTATTCCTACTTGTTTGATTTCAGTCTTTTCACTTGTTTGATTTCAGTTTTCCTACTTGTTTGATTTCAGTCTTGTCACTTGTTTGATTTCAGTATTCCTACTTGTTTGATTTCAGTCTTGTCACTTGTTTGATTTCAGTATTCCTACTTGTTTGATTTCACTGAGTCTTGTCACTTGTTTGATTTCAGTCTTGTCACTTGTTTGATTTCAGTATTCCTACTTGTTTGATCTCAGTCTTGTCACTTGTTTGATTTCAGTATTCCTACTTGTTTGATTTCAGTCTTATCACTTGTTTGATTTCAGTATTCCTACTTGTTTGATTTCAGTCTTGCCATTTCTTTGATTTCAGTATTCCTACGTGTTTGATTTCAGTCTTGTCACTTATTTGATTTCAGTATTCCTACGTGTTTGATTTCAGTCTTATCACTTGTTTGATTTCAGTATTCCTACTTGTTTGATTTCAGTCTTGCCATTTGTTTGATTTCAATATTCCTACTTGTTTGATTTCAGTCTTGCCATTTGTTTGATTTCAATATTCCTACTTGTTTGATTTCTGTCTTGTCACTTGTTTGATTTCAGTCTTGCCACTTGTTTGATTTCAGTATTCCTACTTGTTTGATTTCAGTATTCCTTCTTGTTTGATTTCAGTATTCCTACTTGTTTGATTTCATTTTCAGTCTTGTCACTTGTTTGATTTCATTTTCAGTCTTGTCACTTGTTTGATTTCAGTATTCCTACTTGTTTGATTTCATTTTCAGTCTTGTCACTTGTTTGATTTCATTTTCAGTCTTGTCACTTGTTTGATTTCAGCATTCCTACTTGTTTGATTTCAGTCTTGTCACTTGTTTGATTTCAGTATTCCTACTTGTTTGATTTCAGTCTAGCCACTTGTTTGGTTTCACTCAGTACTCCAACATGTTTGATTTCAGTTTTCGCACTTGATTTTCAGCTCTCCCACTTACTTGGTTTCAGTCTTCACACTTTAATCAATTAATGTGACATCACGTAGGTATATTCTGCACCCAAGTCCGGCTACAGGAGCCAGTCGGGGTTGCCAGGGCGTTTCCGCTTCGTTCGTTATGTAAATAAAGACAAATAAATAGATAGATAAATAAACAAATATTGTGGTGTTTTGAACCCACCACATCCCAGTCAGTGGCCTAACCACGGACTGGGCTATAACTGCAGTTATGGGGAAAGTCAAGCCTAAAGATCCACGCGAGCATGTCGGGTTGTTTCAAAGGACACTGAGGCTATGCATGGTTCCACATATTACTGCTGGGCGTTTGAACGACATCTGGCTTTTCTCGTTTATATGACCGTTTCATCTCCTTTTTAGCGCCTGCCATATATTCTAATAGCGTATGTTGAGAACCCACCTGCATGCGCAGGCGGTAGGCTTACATTTCACAGATACTTAGAAGACCTCTATCTGCTTGTCAAGACTGGTGCGAATCTCTCCTTAAGTGTTCCTAAGACCACCTCGAGTGACAATCGTTAAACCGTCTCTGTGTGTGTGTGTGTGTATATATATATATATATATATATACATATATATATATATATATATATGTGTGTGTGTGTGTGTGTGTGTGTGTGTGTGTGTGTGTGTGTGTGTGCGCGCGCAAACCTCATAACTTAGTACAATATTTAAGCCTATAGGTTACCATAAACCAGCAGTGTTCTCACGTGCTGTCTGAAGAAAACAAAAATGATGCACATATACGCAAGTTGAAGTCAAAACTGAACACTGTCTCTGGTGTTGTGATAAATTTAGCGGTTTTAAATCGTAGTTCACAGTTTATTTACATGGACAAAAATATCACTGCAAGAGGAAAACATTGATCTTACCAGAATAGCTATTATTCCTGTCCCATGATTGTTTCTTAAAGTTTTCTAGAATATTCTAGACAACCCAAACTAAAACAGAAGCAGTTTCCGATAACATTCATTTATTAAACAGGCTTTTTTGTAATTAAAAAAAAAAGTGTTTACCCTACTAGATTTCAAAGGTACAGGTATCACAGGAAACAGGCAGCATGCCGACTGTGAGAACATTTCCATGACCTCCAAATCGTCTTTATGCATGACTACTCATGTTGTTCCGTGTCCCAAAGCATAAAAAGGTCAACGATCAAATATTTATTAGTTGTACAAAGCCTACTGCGTTATTTTCGTCCGAGTCTCAGCATATATGTCTTATTTTCCCTCTCAGTAATTCTTGTTTCACCCTCCATGTGTTACTTCGGAGGTGATTTGGTAAGTGGTTTTTCAGTCTACAGCAGAGACTTGAAACACAACTGAATGAAAAGTGGTGTGTCGTAATCGTGTACCAAGAGAATAATTAAATCACTGTTTTTCTACGCACCACAGCAGCAGAAAACCTGGCCGGAAAAGTCGGGTCGTTAAACTCCACACCAGTGTCATACATCCACAGGAAACAAAACTTTATCGAGCGTAACAATAAATGGCCCACACCATTAGTGAAGACCCAGATCGAGTCATATCTCGAAGAGCACTCCCGTATATGACTGCCAGCTGTTTGTATGATACTTTTTTTTTTCTTGTTTTGTTAAAGTAATATTTATTTCCCCTTTCACGTGACTGCATGAAGACCAAAACTTGCCAAGATGTTATCAGTTTCGTTATTATCACAAGGACACCAAAGTGGATACGCTCCCCCCCCCCCCCCCCCCCAACCACCAAATTACCAAAGCAAGCAATTTAGTGTGTGTGTGTGTGTGTGTGTGTGCACTCACCAAAGTTTCACTGTCATTATATTTACCATAAAGGTATTAGAACAGATTTAAATTTTTAAAAATATTTTTTTTAAACTGTCACAAAGTTCATTGATTTATTCACTTATCTATTGTTGCCTGCTTAAATTGTTTGCTTATTATTGAATTTATCATAACTATATAGCTCTCGGACAAAGCGAGAATGGCGTCTTTTCCTCCACAAAACTCTGAGAAGTAAACATTGACCACTTGCATGAATACAATTGAGCAGAAAATCTGATGTAACGCATCAATAACTGACGGAAACCGAATCAGCATGGGAAGTTTTCTCTAAGACCCAGCTGTGCATGTGGCCATGCGCGCAGTGAAAGGTCAGTGAACATGTACAGACCGCAACCGTAAGCTACGTTCTGCTCGTTAATTAACTCCGACACCAACTGGGGGCTCATTAAAAAGCCGTTTGGACTGGTTTCGTAAACGCCACTGCATGTGCCTGTGTCAGCAATTTGGATATTATGAAAGCGACGGTGGTACGAAAATTTAATGTGGAGTGCGTATTCTCACTTCTCCTCCCTCAATCACGTGTGCGTGCGCGCGCGCACGAACCTAGTTTCACTTCGTTGTTTGTGCATGTCGTTGACAGGTTAGAAAAAAAAACCCAAAAAAACAACGGGAACAGTAGTTAAAAGCTCTATCTCTGTAAAATTTAGGTCAGTGAAAGATGATATCAAGTCTTTATTTCTTATCTCACAGAGTGACTGGACCTCTGTACGTGTGACATGCAGGTCTTTTCTTCATGTCGTTTAACTGCCATTTAATATATGCATCGGCATGACAAACAATATATTTCTGCACCCATCGGGCATTACCATATATATAGGTCTAATTCTGTGCTCAGCACAGGCAGCCTAAATGACCATTGTCACGAGAATACCATAATATATTCGGCTGAAGTGCTTGCAAACAGAAACATGTTCTTTTTCTCCCCTACTGTCTGTCACACACACACACACAGAGGACGACAGAGAGAGAGAGAGAGAGGGGAGGGGGGAGGGGCAAGGGGGAGGAGGAGGGAGTGGATGAGTGGGGGCAGAAAGAGAATGAGATCAGTGGTGACGGGGTGGTGTGGGGCGTAAACGTACATGTTCTCGTCTCAATTGGCAGAAATCTAACCCTTTACCTGTGATGTGAGGAGCCAATTGCCAAATCTACTCCCTCTTCTTTCTGATTTATCTGAAAATGAAATTCTAACCACCTGTCTCATGATATTACATTTCAACTTTGAGCAGATCAGAATCATAATTGAATAAATTCTTCCGATGGGACAATACTTGAAGGTGGTGTGAGAACCACTGTGAGTTTCATTACCATGATTTCTTTGATATGTTCCCTTCCCAAGTCAGCTTCACACTAAACGTCATATGCAATATAAATGATGGAAAACATTAGTCCTGACATAACATTAACAAGTCATAAGCCCTGATTGACACCACTGTCTTATTTGTAATTTGATTGATGAGTGCAGCTCAGTGGTTAGTGTGTGCTGCACCTCAGTGGCTGGTGATGAGATTTTTCTATCCCATGGATCTGCCAGGTCTGTGGTTTGAGTCCTGACAAGACCTAGTGGTTTAGATACTTTTCTGGTCTCTCAGATCACCAGAAAAAAGATCTGCCTGGTGTCTTAACCCCTTCACGTGTATTCACATGCTGAAGACCAAATTTACAAGAGCCCATAATTCAGGTCAGTATTTGACAAGGAAACATGACAATACATGCACCCTTCCCTTAAATCGGAAAATGGCTGCAAAAATGGTGGGGGTGAAATTGTGTGCATGTGGTACTTCAATGTAATTATGTAATAATGTTTGCACCCATCCCTAAAAATGGAATGTGACTGCCTAAATGACATGTGTAAAAGCCAAGTAAATGCTAAAATTGTAATCCACTAATGAACAAGTTAAATTTCATCTTGTGTACATTCTCCAATACCAGATAATGCAAACTGCATAACAGCAAGATGCAAGAGATTTTTAGCGGAGTAGTGGCCACGCTGTTTGGTAACACTTACCAAAAACAATTTCTTAATTTTTGGTACCCTTAGTTATCTTAAATGACTTCTGAATACAACTCAAGCGCTCCACTGGTTGTTATCCTTGTGGAGAAAGATTCTCTAATGCATTTATTTCTAAAGAACTGAGACATTGCAACAGAAAAGGACACAAAAAATATAAAACTAGAAGGTTACAGAGAATGTGTCACATGTCTTAATTTTACAGGTGGTTTATGGTAGATGAATTCTGCGATGTGTTGCTAGCAACATTACCATAAAGACATCACATGCCAGTGTGTGAATTGGCTGCTGGAAACTTTTCACCAAGTGTGCTTTTGCAAGTGCATGTACACATGCAGACATACATGTGCAAACACATCAAAGACCCTACCAGACCAAACAACGGCTTTGAGAGGTAGTCCAGCAGAAGAAGGTATTACATGTTGTTTATTTTTAAAGGCAAACATATGCTTGGGTCAGCAGAGTGATGTCTGTTGGGAGGTTGTGGGCATGAGTGTTATCAGAAACCAAAACATTAATGAGGATTTACAAGTATTTCAGCTCCAACTGGCTCAAACCCAAAGATACATATCCCATGATTTAAATGCCAAGACAGATGCCATGCAGTGAAGTGCTATGCACTTCATGGAATTGGATGCATCTTTGAAAGCACTCTTCAAATTTCCTGACCAGCACCGCACACGTCTGTATTTTCTGAGCCTACTTGATACCTGGACGTTACTTTGATAAAAAAAATGTTGAGCACACAACCTTATCATTTAGTTTCAAAACAATCTTATTGTACCTCTTTGGAAGCACCGTTATCACCTTCTCCAACAATCATAAAGGAATAAAAACTGTTGCAGATTTTATGCCCCTTCATATCTTACTCTCATTGTGACCTCAGTATCTATTTTACTCCACTTCCACGCCCAAGGAGGTCAGAGTTCATGTAAATGTTTCGATGCTTATGATTTGGAGTTCATGAAAAAAAATTTCATGTTGGTGGTTAGTTCATGTGAAGATTTTAGGTGTCAGCAGACTGATGAGGGAGTGGAGGTTAGGGCTGACTATATACAAAGCACCATTCATGTCTGGGTGAACTGAACACATAATAAATGTTACTTTTTTTCCCCAGCAGAAATATCATTTGATTATTTCAACACAATGGAAATGCGGAATGACGTGCACTGAGTGGAAGAAATTCTCCCCCAAAGATGGAAGGACTGGCAGATTTGCACCAAAGCCACTCCACAACACTGCTGAGGTTAAGAATTGGACAGAAAAAAAAAGGATAATATTTGCAAACGAAATCAGGATGAATGACATGGCGATATGCCTCTCTGAAGGTTAACAGATCGGGCAGCAAACTAGAAGCAAAAAAAAAAAAAAAAAAAAAAAAAAACAACGAACAAACGCACTGATGCTTTCTCTCAACTTTAATTGAGCACAATGACGCTTTCCATACTCAAATCTAAGTAACAGAGGGTTTCCGTAAAATATATTCAAAGCCGCTTATTGATAATACTAGTGCCACCTGTCTGTTTTAAATGATAAGTTTAATAAACATTTCATCCACTCCTAAAAAAACAAAAACAAGAACCCACATTAAAGAAAAAACACTAAAGGCAATCATCAATAATTAAAGTTCATCCGTATACTTTTATTTTATTTTATCACAAACATATCTGTAATTAAATCACAGAAACGGGTCTATGTTCTCCCATTCTGGATTCACACAATCACCGTAATGCATTCCTGTTTCCGGGTTTATGCAATCACTTTGGAGGCAGTTAAGGCCTGAATCTGTGGAAAATGTAAACAAATCAGAAAATGAACTTGTAAACCAAATCAAGATTTGAAATAAATTCACCCATCCATACAATATTCATGCACATTTGCCAGAAAATCATTGGAACACAGTATTCCCTTCCACTACTTTGTTTTCTCCCACCAAGGCAGACCTGAGTAACACAAGCAGTTCTCGTAAGGCTAGGACTGAACCAGGTTCTTGCAAGACATGTTCAATAGATGCAGTAGCTGTGTCTCACTGGTATCAACCTCATGAACTGCTTATGATGTCCGTGCCAGTGATCTGTGACACAGTCTTCAAAGGCCATAGATGTTGCAGCTGACACAGCAAACCTTCGTGCAGGGAGAGAACGACATGAACTTGCTTGGATTTTATGCACGCCCTGCATTCTCCATTGCCTGAAACAAAATTCAATCTTTACTCAGAACTATTCTCTTCTGAAGAAAAGCAATCTAACACTTTTCACACAATAACACACACATGGTCAATGAGCACTTCAATGCACAATGGAACCACTGGAACAAAACAAAAAGCAAAGAAACAAATGGAAAAAAAAGAAAACTATAGTTCTACATGACTTATGCCTGCAGTATTATCAAAAGGTATGGATTAACAGTGGTATGAAAGGTGTTACGATTAGACAGTAACAAAAAACTTCAATAAAAAGTACCTTATGAACCATTTTTCAGGAAAACAGATTCTGCTTTAAGTCAGAAAGGAGTGCATTTGAAGAATGACACACAACTTCTACATTCTAATACAGCAGCTGTGGGATCAAGCCTGAAGCGGGAGGCGTAGGAGAAAGACAAGTATGCAGCCTGTCTTTCATGCGTTTCAGCCCTGTTCAAAGCTTTGAAATGGTGAGGAAAAGGGGAAAGTCTAATAAATAGTAAAGATAGGAAACAGTCATTACACTCTCAAAAACACCCCTAAAATGAAGTCTTATGATAGGAAACAGTCATTACGGTCATGACGCCCCTGAAACAAAATCTTTGGTGCCATCACTCCCACCAATCTGAAGAATAATCAATAGCTAGTATTTGTTGACACATAAAACAAGGATCGAAAACAGCATAAAAGTGAGCTCATACAAGAGCAAACACATTCTCACACAATTACTCATGTTCACTGAATATCTGTCATAAGCTCACCAAGCCTCTTGCAATGCATAGTTTAAATACGTGCTCAAAATTAAGACCCACTATTTTCAAAAGGTTAAGATAAAGGAAAACAGTAATTCCACAACTTTGTATTGAGATTTCTTTAAACTGACATTTTGAAAAAATGAAATGACCTTAAGATAAAGAAAGCAATAAATTTCATGTATAATTAACTTTCTACACATGTTGGTGAGTCAATGGTCCATAAAGCCACCTCACCTGTAACATTGTGGTGCCAAGCTGCGCTGGGGACATGCTCACTTCAACTCCCGCTGCCTTGAGAGATTCTATCTTCTCAGTGGCTCCACCTTTCCCTCCAGCAATGATGGCCCCTGCATGTCCCATGCGTCGTCCAGGTGGTGCTGTCAACCCTGCGATGAAGGATACCACAGGCTTGGCATTGGGTCCCTGCCATCACACAAGATGCATTATTCACCACTGCATGCACTATGCTCAATTCATTAGTTAGTTTTGTTCAAATACTACACTTTGAAGACTGGTCACTAGATGTCCCCCTTGCTGTCCTTGACATCCCCAGCATCCAGAGCAAAGGCCAGTTCCTGTATGCTCACCTAAAGCTGCTGACCCTGGAAGCACTGGATAGGGACCACCCAAGCACCACCTGGACCCGTATGTACACAGACGGCTCTGCTGAGAATGCTGTTAGGAACGGGGGAGGTGGTGTCTACATCCGATTCCCAGATGGCAGCTCAGTGAGGCATTCCACTGCTACTGGCCTCACCTCAACGAATTTTAGAGCCAAAACATCTATACTGCTAGCTGCAGCCCAACTCAACCAGAGAGAGACAGTTTGCCAGACCACATAGTCTTCCTCACTGACTGCCGAGCTGTCCTATGAAGCCTCCAGACCAGAGTGGGGGACAAAACCTTGCGGGACATCCATTCTGAGATGCAGGCCCAAAGTGCCAGAACCACAACAGTCCTGGAGTGGATCCCCTCTCACTGCGGCATTGCAGGAAATGAAGAGGCAGTCAAGCTCTCCAAAGCAGGAAGCAGGCTCACCCAATATGCCCACCCCTTAGCTTTGTGGAGGCAAAGACCATCCTGTGCAGCCACTTCAAAAACAGCTGGCGAGAACGGCTACATCTGAGTGCAGAGGAGGACAGCATCCATCAACTGGGTCGAGCTCAGCTAGTCATCATCCTAAGAATGCACACAGGCCACTGCCAGCTCCTCTCCCATCTCTACAAACTGAAAATTTCCCACACAGACCAATGTCCGTGTGACACTGCTCGTAAGCTCCAGCCCATGTACTGCAAGACTGCCCTCTGCACAAAGAGCTGAGGCGCCAAATCTGGACCAGTCCCACAGCACTCCAGGACAAGTTGTGGGGAACGGCTACAGAGCTACAGTGGACTGCGAACTTCATGACCTACTCTGGACTGACTGTCTGAACATGGCCTGGGAACACTGAAGAAGAAGCTCAAATATACAAATACTCTGCCTTCTACTTTTGCCATCATGGTTGTTGTCAAACACTGATCAGACTATCAACATATCTGTTTTCCATTTTCCATGAAAATCATGATCACTCCCCAGAAAATTGAGTTTGGCTTCCTAAATGGCAGGGTAAAAACAGGGGCCATACATGTACAGCCCACTGTTAGATACAAGTGAACGTGGGAATTGCAGCCCACAAACAGAACAATAAAAATGAAAATAAAAACACAATAACAAAAAGCATCACTCCCTGAAACAAGAATCACATGTACAGAAGAAAATATCCCAAGGCAAGGGAAATAATCTGTATGACTGCTCTTATCATGGGTGTCTGTAGCCAAAAAGAAAAAATCTAATAATGCCATTAAGAAAGGAAAAGTCTTTATCAGATCAATGCTCATTTACAGGAGAGGCACAGAGCCAGACAGAGCACTGTTTCCCATTTAATGATTAGTAACTGCTATAGGAAATGACCATAAGCATTCACAATGATTTGAGAACTGAACCAGATGTATCTCTGCATTTGAACATCAACAACAAAAAGCCTGACATAAATAAACATGACAAAATGTACACACTTTTTATTTTATGAAACACAGATGAAGAAAAAATGAAAAAGGGTAGTGGGATTCTGATAAACTGAATTCCTAGATTCAAAATCACAGTGACTATGATGTGTTATCTATGATGTAATTGTTTCCACCAGGGCATACCTGATGAGTCTTATCTGTGATGTAATCATTTTCCTGTCACTGGCACAAAAATACCCCTAAGTATAATGTTATATGAGAGCTATGAAATGGGTCCATGCTTCAATTCATCAGTTTTAGTCTGGACTGAATGAGGAATGAAAGAGACTGTCCATTTGAAACCAAATGGCAGATACATGCATACTGCAGAACCACTGTATCTCACCGTGTTGTTGTGTTTCAGGTAGTCTGCAGCATTTTCTTCTGCTTGTCCTCCAATTTCTCCAATCAACACAATCCCTGTTGACACAGACAAGCAAGCATATGAGCAGATATGAAAACAAAGAAAAAATATCTATAAATTTTTCAATTTCCTTTTTTCTGGCTTTGATTGGACAACAACAGCAACAAGGATACTTAACAAGAAGACAGAAAGATAGACACATGAGTGAAGCAGCAGTGATCCAGGCTGACTGAGCAGACAGAAAAAAATTCAGAGAAACCTGCAGACTAAGACACAGAGCAGGAACAGAGACCAAGTCTTAAAGATAAACAGAAGTAAAACCATGAGAGAGGAAGAGACATAGACAAGAGAGAAACACAAAGACAGACACACCAGGGCTTGACATTAACTTTTTTTTCCCACTTGCCCAGTCGGGCAAGTCACTGGAAAATTCACTTGCCCGGACAGAATTTGCACTTGCCCAACTTGCATCACCAAATGCTCACATGCGCGCGCACACGCACACACACACAAAGTAGTCCAACCCTTTTCTTTAACTGATGTTTGTTTTGTTGGGTTTCACCAAGGATAACTGTTGTTTTGAACAGCCAAAACAAGTTTTATCTCAGTCTCACTTGATAAAAACTGCCTTTGGCATGTTTTTGCAGTTGACTGTCAGCCACAGAAATTATTTCTTTTTTAACCTCCACTGCAAACAGCAACATGCAGAGTTAAAAAAAGAAAAGCCAGCATTTGCACTGTGAAACAAACAATGTCAGGATCTGACAGATCCAAGTACAATTCTGTTAGATGGGGTCAACAGTTACTGTTTCTCACTTGCCTGGTCAGGCAACTCTGTTGAAAATTCACATGCCAGGATAGCCACACCAGGATGGGTTTCAGTTCTTCTCACTGGCATCAGAGAGAGAGAGAGAGAGAGAGAGAGAGAGAGAGTGTGTGTGTGTGTGTGTGTGTGTGTGTGTGTGTGTGTGTGTGTGAGTGAGTGAGTGAGTGAAAGGGGATGGTGAAGGGTCACAGTTCCAGAGAGGGAAGGTGGTACAGCTGTTCTTCTACATGGAGGTTGCTTAGCAACGGAGCTTTCCACAATGTCCTTTGATATGTGTCATCCCCTCAGCAAAACTGGACTTTGACCCATACCCTGCCTCCATCCTTTCTGCTATTCCCAGTCTGACCATGTTAAAAAAAAAAAGGGGGGGGGGGGGTGACAGGGGTATGGGGGGGGGGGGGGGTAGGATAAGCAAGGCTGCCATATGGGAGGTGGTGTCTGGAGGAGGGGGAACAAGAGAAGGTTAGGGGGGAGGGGGTGAAGGAATGGGAGGGGGGAGGATTGTGGAGGTCATGTTTGTGTTGACTTGGTTTAAGTTATGATTCTACAGAATGGCTGTTTCCTTTTTGATTAACCAACGTGACCTTAACTCTGGGATGCAAGGGAGAGAGAGTGAGAGAGAAAGAGAGACTGAATGAGGCAGAAAGGCAGACAGATCACGGTCAAAGAACTGGATGGGAGGGTGGTGAAGGGATAGCACAGCAGTGATTTTGACAACCTTATCAGTGGAGGGATGAGATGTAGGTGGAGGAAGAATGGGGGTGGGTGGGGGGGGGGGGGGGGGGAGGAAGATGGGCACAGCCATCCATGTAGGTTGCCCTCTTGGGCTGACTACAGACAGGTCTGGCTGGCTATCCTGTAACACCAACAGGCAGGTGCCAGCAGTGAACTTTTCACTTTCCTCCAAAGAACCCGTCGCCATGCGAGCAGCATTAAAAAGTCCTCACTTTGTTGTGGACAGAACTCTGGTTGGCCAAACATTTTTTTCTTTCCTCATATGTCGTACTGAAATCTATTTTCGTGTACTGGAGTATTCTAAGTCAAAATGATGTATAAATTACCCCCCAAATGGTACTGGTAAACAGGTCTGTCATAGAAACAAACTCTGTTGTTGTTTTTGTTTAAAGTGGAACGACATTAGAGTACGTTGCGACATGATGTTTTTAGTTGTGATGTGATGGGCGGAAGATGAACTACGCTATAAGAAAAATTACCACTGGCTCTCCAAAAATAGCAACCAATGGCAAATCACCTTTTAGAGCTGCATGATAGCTCTCTTTTTCCTGTGACCACTTGTCACAGTCGGACTCAAAACATCGTCTGCTAGAGGAAGAGTGTCAGACGATTGGGTGTCAGGAGCGTGATGAATTTTTTTAAAACAAAACATGCTAGTCTTGGAAAATATTACTTGCCCACTCGGGCAAGTTCGGTAAGGGCAATACTTGCTCAACACGATGATCTACTTGTCCCAGGTAGTCGGGCAACTGTAAATGTCAAGCCCTGCATACACACACACACACACACACCACACACAGAGTGAGAAAGAGAGAGAGAGAGAAAGAGAACACATACAAACATCCAAGGAAGAATCTATCATTACCTTCTGTCTGAGGGTCTGAGAGGAAGACCTCTAAACAATCGATGAAATTGGTTCCATTGAAAGGGTCACCACCGATGCCCACACAAAGTGACTGACCTAACCCTACTTGTGTGGTCTGGTGCACAGCTTCGTAAGTCAGCGTCCCAGATCGGGAAACAATACCTGCACACAGAAATGGATGTAAAGTAATCAAACACAGGAAAAAAAACCCAAAAACATACACATCTATAACACACATTAACACAATTTGTGAAATCAAATAATTATGAATCAGTAAATATTGGTTACGTACATAAATTCCACAGGTATAATCCAGTTTAACCTCCATTCAAAACCAACAGACTACAAGTAATGTCAAAATCAAGATTTCAAATTGTGGTCATGTAAAGAAAAAAAGTTCTGAAAAGACTGAATAAAAAAAAAATCATAACAGTAAAGAACATACAACCATGTTTAGTAAACAATACCCATGAAAATGGATATTGCTGTCTAAATGTGGGGTAAAAGCAGTCATAGATTAGAGTAAACATGGAAGCTGCTGCCCAGAAATATAGAAGAAAAGGCTTACACAAAAACATAGCAGAAAATGTTTACATTAAAACATAAACATGCAGAAAATGTATGACTCCAAAACTTCTACTCAAACTTATCTCAAGGCTTCAAGAGAAACATCCATCTCAATTCCTTACCTATTTTGCCTCTTTTGTGTATGTGTCCCGGCATGATACCTATTTTGCATTCACCAGGCTGAAACAACATTAGTCACCAGCTGTTTATACAATAAACACTCTTCATCAAGTTAACAAAACAAAAAGGAAAAACTAATTCCCTGCTAATGCTACTGCAGGCAACAACTTATATTATACACAATATTCAGACAGGGATATGAGGGATTAGTTAAAATATTATAGATTAAAATGGGGATTTACTGTTTTTTGAAACAGATACAGAGATACTTAGTTGTGGAAGATAGAGAAAAAAAGAAAAGTTTGGATGATTAAAAGAAAAGAAAGAAAGAAAGCAAGATATAAACAAACAAAAGAGGATTGCAGCTATTCCCAAACACACACACACATGCACACACACACACTCATACACACACACACACATGCTGCTTTCCCTCAACTGCCTGACTAAAGCAAATAAAACTCCAACCAGCAAAGAACATAAAACATGTCCTCTATGCCCTGCAGTGTCCTCTGTCTGAAACACCTGAAAGGTCATGGAAATCACTCTCTTCACTGTCAGAAACAAACAGCGACAGATCATTCAGTCAACATGATACCTTAACAGTGGCTGGGTTGCCAGTATGAGAATAACTCCTTGTGGTGCACTACAGCAGCTTTGTTGCCACATATTTTTAAAGATCTTGCTGCCTGTTAATTGTCCATCTTTACATTCAGAGTAAAACCAGTACTGCCAAAATAATTCTGAACTATATTGAAAATAACACAGTATGAACTAGATGCCAGAAAAATGCACATTTTTCCGCAGTCACAATTTTTACAATGCAGACCATACAAACAGGTGTAACACAATGTTCAAAGCATTTCTTATAATATCCAAAAATTTGAAACACAATGTCTATAGCACAGAATACGCCAGATGTCACACTGACCTTGATAATGCCTGGACAGTTGGGTCCAATAAGGCGAGTCTTGTTCTGCCGGACAAGGCGATGTTTGACACGTACCATGTCTTGCTGAGGGATGCCCTCTGTGATACACACCACCAGGCCAATCTCAGCATCAATGGCCTCCAGGATAGCTTTGCCAGCGAAGGGAGGAGGCACGAAAATCACCGATGCATTAGCACCAGTTTGATCTACAGCCTATGGGATCAAAAGCAGTCAGAACTTTAAAACAGTTATCCTCAGACAAACAAAGCCTTGAGGCAAAAATTACAAACTATATTTCTGGTGTAAAACAAGTATGTGCATGTAAAAGAGTAGGTCATCAATTTTTTATAAATATAATATACACAAATCAACTACACATTTTTATGATAAACAGTCACAACTTTCAAAATGCTCTACAACTGAGAATGAAAATCCACATAAGTCAACAGAAGTGTCCAATTTTTAAAAATAATGGCAAATATGACCTGACATTTTTCTATCACAATTTTCTAGTACAGCCTGTACTCAAAAGCAGCCTTTGTAAATATATTTATTACACAAACACACACAATCTAAAATATATCAGAGTTCAAACTAAACATCATGGTTATACAGAAGCAGAAGTCACAACTGGGGTTGCCACCATTCATTTTTCTTTACAAATATAACAGTTATGTGATGTTCTGTGTTTGTATCACATGCAATACAGCTACTGCATGCAATGCAGCTATCACATGCAATACAGCAGCAGCAAAGCCAGACAGATGATGAGAATGTGTTTATCCACTCCCACCCCATACTCTCACGCCACTGGCAACTTTTTGATTTCTTTCTTTTCTAACTTTTCAGCTGTGTTTCAAGTTTTATTAGCACAATATTATGTATGTATGTACACAAAAAGCTGTAATAAGGAACCATATCAACTGGTTCACTCAAGTCTGAAATGACTGGAGACTTGTGAGTGCCCTGTGCTCCAGTTGGAGTGAAGAGGATTAGTAAATAAGTAAAGTAAATAAGAAAGTGTCAAAATTTCCATCAATAATTTCTCAGAAGATTTTGCCAATGCCTTGAACTTTCACAGAAGCAACTGGAAAGACACCAGTGACAAAATCCAGCTGTGACCATACAATAAGAAAAAACGGAAAGTGTGAATAATGAATGAAACAGCTCACCTCTTTCACCGAGTTGAAGACAGGGCGGTCAAGATGCTTTGAACCCCCTTTACCTGGGGACACACCTCCAACCAGGTTGCTGCCATACTCAATGGCTTGCTGACTGTGGAAAGTTCCCTGCACAAGCAATGCATGACTATGATTACTCCTAACATAGTACAGGATCTTGGACACTCTTCAGGAACACCACTTTGTGTGTGTGTGTGTGTGTGTGTGTGTGTGTGTGTGCACGTGCGCGCACACAGGACTTTGTCATAGTTATCAGTGCCAAAAGGTTAGTTAAATCTTTAAAACTTTAACCCATTCCTTATCAGTTAAACCGACTGTAAAAAAAAGTGTAAGACATTCCAGTCATTACAACATAATAGGGAAGGGGCATAACTCTTGATGAGCTTCTGGATGTCTTTTCTGTTGAAGTCTTTGCACAGTTCAGTCATTTTCAGGCACTTCTTTCTGTAAGTTTTATTCATGACCTTGGTTAGAAAGTCATGTATCACAATGTGGCTGGTATCAAACTGTTCTTAGATGAAGACAGATATTTTGATCCTGACAATGGTATTTAGAATGATATGTTTGTTGTAAACACAGAAAGGCATGACATCAGATTATATGGTGGCAGATGCAATTTCATTGGTTTTTAGTCTTTCAGTTATCTGGTTAATGTTACTGTGCAGCACCAACCTCAAAGGCAAGCAGGGTGCAAAGACTGAAATCCATGCTGTGCTGAATGAGTTAACACTGCTGCACAGTCACTGAGTTAGTGACATTCAGTTTTTTACTCTTGATTGCATGCCCCTTCTCAAACCATCTTTCTTTGTTAATTTACTGATGGGATACATATAGCTTCTAATTTTCACTAACTGCTCTTCGACTGTTCATCGTTTATATAAGCAATGAAATCTGACAATATGAAGTATCAATCTTCTAATGTTTTCTCTGCTTGTTTTGTTAGGTCTCCAAAACACACAACAAAAAACAAAAAAATCCACTTAAAAGTTAAATATCAAAACCAACACATTAAAGAAGACTGGAAATAAGATTTGTTTTTGTTTTTTTAATAAGTATAACATTAAAAAAAACACAACAATTAAACAAAAACAACACTTACTGATAGTTACCTAAACCCATGGTTTTATTGAGACTAGACACACACAGAGTAAAACTATCTTAAAAAGGCTTATTGTCACTTCCATGCACAATTCAACAACAAAACGATGAGTGAAAGGTATGTACCTACCTGCTTCCCTGTAAAACCTTGACATATCAGCTTTGTGTTTGAACCAATCAGCAAGTTCTGTCGTGTTGCTGTATAAATACTGCGGAAACTTTGCCGCCCACCTAAAGCTTCAAACAAGTAGGAAAAAGAATACATATTACACACGCTTGAAAAGGAGAGCCACAGACAGACTGATAGAGGTAAACAGACACACAGATAGACAAATGGGAGAAAAGAAATGGAGAAGAATGTAAAAGGTGGTTAAATCAAAGCTCTTCTTCTTTTCACTGTGTCTAAGGTGAACAAAAACAAGTAAATATAACTGATCTTCTTTTTCCTAAACTATTGGAGAAAAGAAAAGTAATGATAAAACTGTTTATATTAGAATAAAAATAATCAGATGATGATATATTATATATATAATAAATAACTCAGCTAATTTCTTTTTTAATACTACATAAGTGTGTATGCATGTGACAGTACGTGTGTGTGACAGTGTGTGTATGTGTATGTGTGCATGTGTACGTTCTTTTTCCAATATTGAGCTGGGCTCTCAGACTGGAGTGTGTGCAGCGTAACAACTGGGGTGCACATTCCTACAAACAGGCATACAGTGATACACACAGGCAGTATCAAAATCATCAATAATCTGAATACAAATGATACAAGTTATAACTTATATCTGTCATCAGTTTAGAGGTTGACATCAGTGGCCTGGAGATCTATGGCACTAAATGTCATAACTGAAACATTTCGTGAATGCCTCTGGCAATACAGTGTTAGTGCAGGCCGTTGGCTGCTGGTTTAAGTGTGCATGCATATGTAAGAGTGTGTGTGTGTGTGTGTGTGTGTGTGTGTGTGTACATGTTCATCATGCACTACTTTTAATCTACAAGAATTGCTTATAATGAAGTTTAATATCTTGTGGGAGTGGGGTGGGGTGAGGGTCGGGTCTACAACTAACTTAATTTTCGCAATTACAACTGCAAATTATATGTTATATGGTTATGAATTTTCTCAACAGCAGTGCTTTTGATGGGATAGACAGGGGTTG
Organism: Babylonia areolata; assembly: GCF_041734735.1. Lineage (NCBI taxonomy): Eukaryota > Metazoa > Mollusca > Gastropoda > Neogastropoda > Buccinidae > Babylonia > Babylonia areolata. Next base: position 40,607,220 of record NC_134877.1, read on the forward strand.
GGGAGAAGGGCCCTTGGTCGAAAGGCATTCTTTCATTCATATCCATCCTTACAAATGTGATAAACAAAAATGCGAAGGTCAATATCCGAAAGAAACCGGCAAGGTTCCATCGCTCGGTCCAAGTTGTGTGTCAAGGTTGAGAGAGTTGCAGAATGACAGACAAGCAGAACAGCAGACAGCACATGCGACCATTCAAGTGATTCGTGCTGGATAATGAGTCCTTTCATGAGGTGCCCATTAAATCAGCAAACTCAGTATAGAATATGGTTCAAAATATATTCATGTTTAAAGATCAGACTTATAAATGAGAGAACAGAAAGTGATTTACCAGTCAACCTTGCAAGCACCTTGCCCGTACACGCCATCTTGGAAGTTCATGTCAAGCGAAAACAACCAATGGAATTTCAGATGTATCTCGCTTTGCTCATACTTCCGGTGAAACTGTCATGGCAGATTGCAGACAAAATTGAGTATTTTCGTCGAGGAAAAATATAATCTGTTGACTGGCACGTTCAGGTTCTTTACACTGAGTGAGTATTTATCGGACACACATAATTACTGTTCTGTTTATAAGACATTGGTTATTCTTGTATCAGATCAGAAACTGAGATTGAAGGGAGATATTTTGTTTGTTCATCACCAGATCAGTCATCAGCGAAAATTTGTACTCAGAGAATGGAAAGTGTCTTACCGTCAGAAATATTTTGATCAGTTATGAAAATAAAATCTCCATAGAATATATTACTTATGATTGTGTTCAAAATAAAATCAGATATGAATTACCTGTAATTTAGCCTGCTGATAAAGTGATATAAATAATTAGTGAGCGGCTGTCGTCAAGCCAAGCCATTCTGATTTCAAGCATTACTTACAATGAGGTCAGTCAGATCGGTTTTTTAATGGGTTTTTTTCAAATGTAGTTGTTGTTTTTTCTTTTTACAACGTTAGTTTTTTTTCGACAGTACTGTCATTGTTGACACTTATTTAGAACCACGTTCATTGATTTTATCATGTAAATTAACGGAAGAGTTATTAATAATAATATTATACATATAACATATGAATATAATATACTGCCCTCCATCATGATAAAAGCATTATATTTTTAACAAAGGCCAATAGAATTGGCAGTCATAGAGTGAATAGAATTTGATGTAGCATTCTGTTTTATTTGCATGATAAACAGTATGCTCAGGGTTCCACACAAATCTGCAGACTGTTTTCACTTTAAAATCTTTTTGTTAAGCAGATAAGGATATATTTTGAGTGATATGCAGAAATCGGAAATGATACACAACCCTCAGCAGCCCATTTAAATTGCTCCCTACAGCAACTTCTCACAAAGGACAGTTTTCATCAGCATATTCATATTGATGTTTGTCATCACATGGAAGAAGAAGATGCTGTTGAAAAATATGAGGGTGTTAGTATGTTCACGTATTTTGATTTGAACTCACTCCCTACTAGACGATTTGTAAGCTCACGTTCCTCTATGTTCTGTGTGTTTGTATAGTTGTTTGTTTTTTAATTGTAAAAAAAATTGAAATAAACACAGTCTCATGAAATTTGAACACACAATTGTTGAGGTATCAAATAAAGACAGCACAATGTTTCATAACTCAAACTTCTAAAATACCTTCTGTACAGCAGGAGGTAAAAAATGATATTTTTTCATGACATAAAATGTGAGGGTGGTATAGAATTTGTATAGGTGAAGTCTGCACTATTCATGAAAAGAGCATTTTTTTCTACAAATCTCACTCTTAGAATCCCATTAGAGTGTAAATGATGAATGAATGGGAGCCTCTACAAACAGCGAGTGAACTTACTTCAACTCGAGGGTGTGGGTGCGAGGGGGAGGGGGTTGGGTGTGGTCTGTCATGCCTTGTAACTTTTGTTGTCTATGTCTTGCCCCATGTATGGTGGAAGTGTTGGAAAAGAAAACCAATCAGACAACCCCTTCCTCTGTTTCAACAGCAAGTGGTTCATTAGCATATTCACCACCAATCACCCTCTCCATTCCAACTGCCTGTCACTTGCCACATCTACTGCCCCTCCCCCTTCCCCTGTCACTCACACCAGTTTCACTGTCCAATACACATTGCCCTCCTTCTGATGGACTAAAATAACTCTCCTTTCTACATCCCCGTCCAAGTCAAAGCCATCCCTTTGATCTTGTATTGTAAGCTGAAAGCACAAATTTCTTGTCTCTTTCGAAAATAACATGTTTGAGCCTGAGGCCATTGTCACAGGTGGAATCAGTCAGTCCAGGTTGAAATAAAAATTGCTTGAAACCTCAGTGATAAGCAAATATTGGCCAATACCAGTGGTCTGATGTTTTGCTATGCTAATGAGGCAAGACAGGAGACCCATCCAGCATTGTCCATTCCCAGGTGTGTGAGGCATGGAATTTTTTTTAATGTCAGAACGTGTATAGCCGTAATCAGTAGGGAACACTCTCACCAGTCATTACCTGATATCAGGTAATTAGTAGGGAGTGAGTTAAGAGGACACATATAACATATTATAAATACATGCTACTGATTTTACAATTTCACTTTTCAGTAACTGAGTATGGGGGTCTTGCAACTTCAAATGGTTTTAAAGGAATGTTAGCTGATCTCAGAGGATAAACTAGATTTGTATAAAAGTAGCTGTGTTGGTTTTACTTTGTTTGAATGTGAGCAATACAAATTAAGAAAGGATTTTCCCCTGTTTGCTTAAGTCATGGGCATACACTTATAGAGGTTAGATAATGAGGCAGTCAAGGGCAAGGGCCTTGTATCTAGATGGTCTATTGGAAATGCTGACTGTTGCTTATGATTTAGTATTTACATAGAGTCATAATTGCTAAACAGCAGCATGAAGTATAAAGAGATGTTTGAGACCAATCAGAGAGCAGAAATTATGCAAGAATTACATGTTTTGGTTGATAACCATTTATGATCAATGAAAATCTGCCTGATACTGGTGTGATAGACAGCCAGCTTTGAATTTGACTCAGCCATCTACCAATGATCTTTTCTAAATGACTAAAGTCTGTGTTAGAGAAAAAAAGATGTCCAGAAGAGATGGTTAGCCAATTGTATTTGAATTCTTTAGATATGCACACTTGAATACAAGTGAACATGCACACACTCACTCTCTCTCTTTCACACACACACATACACACATACTTACCACCACCACCACCACCACCCCCAACTCCACTATAAGTTTCTTAGCCATTCTGATTGTCTTTTTTTTTCTTTTCTTTTTTTTTTTTTTTTTTTTTTTTCTTTTTTTGTTGTTGTAAAATTCTATAAAACTTGTAAAATTTGATGAGTTTGTGTCTCTATTGGTAGACTGATAAGTACTTTTTTTCAGAACACATTGATTAGCTGACACATATGGATGTTTGTGCTGGGATGAATATTGCAAGATTTCTAAATCTTGAGCATAGTTGTACACCTTACATGAAATTTATGACACTCTCAGGTGCAGAAGAGCAGGCTTTTGTGTGTTGATTTATTTCAATAAGTAATATATATATATATATATATATTATATGTGTGTGTCTCAGACCAGACATGGACAGCAACATGTCAAGACTGTCATCAGCGCAGTGCACCAAAGTCTTCATTCAGAGAGATTTTTCAGATGGTACAGCAGTTCGTTTTCAGAATAAGTTCCCACAGGAATTGGAAGGAAAGGTAAGCATCCTAAATTAGTAAATATAGATAAAAATTCTTAATCAATCCTTGAATAAACCATCTCTAGATGACTATCATTAATGTTATTCCCTTTTCCTATTTCCAGTCTGAAATGACCTGTTGCCTGCTGTTACCAACTTTTATCCCCCCCCACCCCACCCCTCTCTATCTCTCTCTCTCTCTTGATTCCCCTGCCACATGGGCTGTTAAGCTTATGAGAGTAAAGAGTCAAAGTGTCGAGTGTGTCTCTCTTGATATAACATTTTAAGTATCATCTGTCTTCAAGGTCATATCACAGCATAACAGGGAAGGCTTGTTCAAGTTTGTAGGAACATTGGAGCTTGCATCCAGTTCACCAAATTAGGTGGAATGGATGACAGTGAAAGTATTAATCCTTTTTAATGTCAAGATCATGGTCACAGCATGGCACCAGATTTAAAGCCTGTTGGCATGACAAAGTTCGTGTTTTTACCTTTAATTTCATTGAAACTGTACAATTAAGTGCAATAATCAATCATAATAAAAATAAAAACAAATGTTGAAAGTCAGGGCAAAGGCATACCATCATGTTTATTCATTAACTGATAAATAAATAAACAAAAGAATGATAGAGCATGGGCTTTGCATTGACTGCTAATTTCTTACTTGGTTCAGGGATTGATTGTGAACAAAACATGAACCATATTGATAAGGTGAAAGGTTGAATAAATATCCATTGAAATTCTGATAATATGTATGACTGAATCATGGAAAACCTTTTCAATAGTTAAAATTTTCAGTCTGGGGGTCCTGGGTTTGAATTCTGGTCATGGCACCAGGTGGGTTAAGGGTGTAGGTTTTTCCAGTCATCCAGGCCAACAGATGTGCAGGTCAAATTTGCACATGAAGGATCTGTATTCCATGTCACTCTTTGGTGGGTAACAGTAACATATCCAGTATGCACATTCCCCAAAACAGAATATGGTTGCAGACATGGTGGGGTAAAAACTGTCATACACATAAAAGCCTCTGGTACATGATGGGAGATGCAGTCTACATACATATAGAAATTTAAAATAAGTATTATGACCGGAGCATGATGTGATGAAAGATATTGAATTTTGTGATCAAAGAGTCAACCATGATGTAACCCTATATGGTTGGATGGACGTTAAACACAATAATGATGATCAGGACAAAGGTTAAGATTAGAGAGCGGTGCAGGTCAACATAATATGTCCCATTTTTTCTCTCTTTGTTTTTCCTCAGGTTTTATTTATCTTTCAGTTCTTGTTTTGTTAAGTTAGATTATTTTTTTATCATGTTAATAAAGAACTGAAAAAATGAACTTGAAATAAGTTACATTGTGATATTTCTAAAGCAGATACCTGTTTCCTGGCTCAGGCTTTCTGTGAGTAACAGAAAATAGTGAAATCAGATTAATAGCCATTACTGTTAATACTGGACTCCAGAAGATTTTTTTCCTTTTACTGTAGTTTTAGTTTTAATTGCTATATCTTCATCTTTGCTATGGAATCTCTTTAGATATTTACATCATGGAATTTATTGTGATGCAAATCTGTATTGTGATCAACTCATAAATTCCCAAGTTGTTATCTAAGTCAAGGATTTTTTTTTTACAACTGTTTATTTGAACAGTACTTTTGTTTCATTTTCAGATTGACAGGGCTACACTTGAGAGAACCATAAACACAATCAACGAGATTTACTTGGAGGCAGAGTCTCTGAGTGGCAGAACCTACTGTGAAAGCTGTTTTGCTTGTCTCACAGCATATCTTGCCTACATGTGCATGGATACATACTATGAAAAGGTTTGAAGCTGATGTCCATTTTTCTTTTTAATTTAATATTGTGACAGAGATAGGGAAGGAGGGATGGGGTTGGAATTCTTACAGAATGTTTCTCATAATCCTGTGGTTGTATCAAGACAGTCTCTGGTCTATATGCATACATGTATGAGGATGGGAGCAGATAGAATACCACTAACAAGATTTTCATACATTTCATGATAGTCCATGGAGGGATTGATTTCATGATTAAAACGATAAAAGCAAGTTGACAAACCTTTTCAAGGATGGTCGCAATTAGCAGAATGGTTAGAACATTGAACCTTCAATCTTAAGGTCTTGGGTTCAATCCCAGTGGCAGTATCAACACCTAGGAGGTTAAGGGTGGAGATTTTTCAGATCTCTCTTGTCAACACACTCACAGACCTGCTTATGCTTTAATCCCCTTTCTGTGTATGTATACACATGTTCTATGTAAAAGATCAAATATACACATGAAAGATGCAGATAATCCATATTCAGTGGGTTTTGAAAAAATTAATGTACCCAGCATGCACACACACCAAAACACAAAACAAAAAAAACAAAAACACACACACAAAAACCAGTATGCTTTTTGTTGGGGTAGAAACTGTTAAAGTTATACCTCAGTGGTCGATTCAAGTGGATGTAGCAGTTGCAACCCATGAATGCAGGAGAAATAAAAAGTAAGAAAATAACAAAACCTTGCCAGGGTGGTGGTAAGACGATGCGCAGGACTTGAAGTCGAGGAAGAAAGACCTAGTCAGCCCCAGCACCCATATATAATGAACATATGGGTTATATTCAGGAGAGCATGCATGTTGATAATGCTGTGTATGTGCAGTGTATATGCACAATTTGCACAGATGTCAAACTAAATTCCTGCTGTACTTGTGTTTGTATTATTTATGATATTCAGTTGATGCTTGTACATTTTTATGTACTATCCCCCAAAATATTCTTTGTGGCCCATGTACATTGGGCAATAAAGACATGTTATAATTGGACTCAAAGTAGTAAGTAGTTTTCCTTTTTTTCAGCCAGTGTAGAATGAGAGAACAAACCAGAGGCTGTCAATGTGCAGATGAATTTTCAAATAAGAGCAATTGTCTTCAGTCTCTGTCTGTCTGTCTGTCTCTCTCTCCCCATCTCTCTTATTCTTTCTCTCTCAACAGTGTTTACGCACCATTTTGCACGGTAACTTAAACTGCAACTGAAATTGATTATGTACATTGTACATGCCTCAGAGAGTAAAGTATATTGATAGTTGTTGAAGGTCCTCATGTTTGATACAGTCGCAGTTCATTTTGGAAATGTGATTTGCAGTGCTTGAAACGTGTTGCTCGCTACATTGATGAGCAGAACAAGACAGTGTACGTCCCCCAGGGTTTGATGATGGTGGACCCTGCAGAGAGAGGCCTGAGAGTGGTATCCTTTAGTCTGTGCATTTTAATAAAAATAATTATAATATATTGTACTTATATGGTGCACATTCCCCACATATGGGTCATTTGACTGTTGGTCAGTGTTGAGTAAACCAGATCCTAAATCATGTTGTGACCTGCAAATGTAAACAGTGGAAGAAGAGTGTGACATGCCTTTTTATCTGAGTGGCAGCATGCTGGTTTCATCTGGTTTACTTGGTTTCTGTTTGGCTTTGCCAGGTAACTAACTCAAGAAGAGCTTCCACTTTGGCTAAGACCAGTCAAGTGACACTGCATTGATAATTAAAATGTATTTTTTATCTCCATAATGATTAAACACTTACAAATGTCAGAAATTCATCAGTTGTGAACAGTTGATACACTGAACAAAAATGCCTGGTGGAGGTTTTTCAAGATGTAATATGCATACCAGCTGGTGCCTTTACCCCTTATTATGTATTTAAAGATTGTAGAATACTTTGTTACATTGTCAAGTCTTCACATCAAGGATCCATTGATCCATATCAGTGTTAAATGGGTTATGGAAGAAAGAACATAGTCTGTAAATGCATACGCTACTAAAAATGGAGTGTGCCTGTGGCAAAAATGGTGTTCAGAGCCCACTTGTAAAAACATTGAACACAGGAGCTGCAGTCCATGAATGCAGAAGAGGTCATTGTTACTGCTCTGTTAACATTTAAAGAGAAGACAGAATGCTTGCTTAGGTATTTGTGTTGGTGAAAAAGTGTGTTTAAAAAAGCAACTTTTAAAGCTGTCTCTTCTGCCAATATGTTAGAACTCCCTTGACCATGACACAGCTGGAGATCTGCATTCTGGCAGAGCAGCAGCATCGATGATCCCCAGTCTGCTCCAGACAGCAGTTTCACCTCTCCACTTCCCAGCATCATGATCAGTTGATATGTGACCATCTCGCTTCACCCTGCTTCAGTCACCTCCCAGTCGGTGTTGTGCTCAAGCTGTCGTTTCTTTCTCACAGTGTCCTGACCTTTTTCTGTCCAAGCACATGATTATCTTAGATTCAGAATTTTGTTGTGCTGAATCAGTGAAAATAACTGGTTGCCATTGTTAGGGAAGGAGCTTGCGGATTCCTGTTTTGCCGACTTTGATTTCTGGCAAGCCACATCTGTGAAAATAGATTGTGCAGTGACAGTATTTTTGCCTGCAACAATTGCTGTTATTTGACCAGTTTTTACATGTCAGTTGAATCTTCATTTGCTTCAGTGGTCATGTGAGCTTTCATTAGAGCGACTCAAACAATGGATGACATAAAGATGAGAAATGGTGGTATTAACTTCAAGGAGGGGTGGGGAGGAACACACACAAAAAACATTATTTATTCAGAACTGGTTTTTATCAGTAACATGCTGCTTAGCATTACCATCCATATGTTGTCTTGGTTGTGCAATAATTTTATCATGAGAATAAATTTGGATGTGAACTGGCAAGGTTAAATGTCTCAGTCATATAGATAAAACCTAGGAATCCAAGGAAGGGGGAAGAAATATGCTTTTAAAATTTTCTGTCAAAATATGCCTTTAGCTCTAAGTTAAAAAATATGTTTGACTGCTGTCAGCAAGCAGCTTTTAACAAATTTATAGTCCAGCCAGGCAGTTAAGTTCTGTATAACCGTGGCCTACTCTATAACAAGCTATAAACACTGAATTAAAATAATATTTCAGCCCAAGCTATTTTGGGAGGGGAAAAGTTAAAAATTGATGAGAGCAATTGCTGAAATGAATATGTTTGTTCTTGATTTTGCAGACTGCAGTAGTAACACATTGTTAATGCTGGCTTTTCCCTTTTTTTTTAACATTGCATAAGACAGGTTGACACTCTGCACTTACGACCTATAGTCAGGAATTTCCCAATTTGACTTTGCCTGTGTACACATTTTGCTTTGATTAAGCATCAACATATATTCTGAAACTGTGTAAACATGTTCATTTTTATATATTTCACTGATATTTTAGATCATGGGAAGAAGATACGGCTTCTGCTCTGTAGATAGTGCTGCTTGGTGTTCCATGAAATATGTATTTCATTTTCAGTGAATGAAAGCAAGGTCACAAAGTTTATGTGAACTGACAAGAGTATAGGTGATGTTTTGTAACAGAAACTAAGTCAAGGAAAAGAAATAGGTAGCAATTGGTACATTCCATTCATTTATCATGTTGATATTATCATTTTCCTTCAACCAAAGTGGAACAGCAATCATCATGTATGATAATTAGTTGTTTGTGCTTGTTATTTGATCCCCTCTGTCAGTCAGTTAAGAAATGTACAGTTGTTTCATTTAATTTATCCCCTTTTTTTTTTCTTTAAGCTGATGCTTGAAGTTCTTTTTTCTTAAATTTTTTTTTTTTTTTTTTTTTTTTTTTCTTTAAGACAGAGCTGGCTCAAGGTCAGAATAAGCAACCAGAAGGATTTTTCTGACGTAGGAGCTGTTGTCACTTTGTGTACAAATGTACATTTGTATTATTTTGTATATTACCATCAGTGTATGTGTAATTTTTTGGTTACTGTCGGTGGCACAATTCTTGGTGTTTTATCATCAGTTCATGTAAATGGCTTTGTGGTATTGTTCGTGTTTTTGTTTTGTTCTCTGTTGCCTTTGAAAAATAAAAGAGATTAGACTGTAAATAAATGTTAAATGCCTCTCTCCTCATAAAAAAACCCAAAACAAACAACAATGACACCATTCTCAGAACATACAAGTATACACAACTTTAGTATGAATTATGTTCTGCCTGTTTTAAGATACATTCAGTGTTTGTAAGTCTACACTTCAAAATAAATCAGTACTTGCATGATCTCCTCGTCATTTTTTAACTCCATTTGATAGTATTAGTTTTTTGGGGTTTGTTTTTTGTTTTTGTTTTTTTGTTGTTGTTTTTTGCTATTTCATAAAATTCACTGTACTTCTAATTGGGCTTTATAAAAAAAGAAAAAAAAAAAGAAGTGATATTGGTGTGTTGTGTGAACTTTGATGTTGTGCTTATTACTATTCACAGTGGCTTGTCTTGATGCAAACAGGTCTTCAGTCATCTGATATTCTTGGGGTGGGGTTCTCAAAACGGACGAAATGCAGTTGATTTCAAAAGATGTTTCAGTCTGTGTGTTAAATGATGAAGACTTGTATGTGACTTGTAATTCAACTTTATTGAATTCTATTATTTAGACCAACAACAAAAAATGTTAACACAAAAACAGTGTGTGGGAAATACCTGTTTGTGTCCATCCGGCAAAACAAAAAAAACCAACATGAATAAAACGTCTTCAAATATAACAATGTGACTTCACCTGAGTAGTTTCCCCCGTCAAATTCTATCAGGATTTAGTATTTTATAATATTGGAAAGATCTAGCTTTCTTGCAGAACTGTAATCTGCCATTAAAGGAACAATTGAATTAACATCCCAGACAATCTGATACTTTCTGCTGCACAACATACAGCTGGGTGATTGTCCAATGATTCTGATCCCAGAATGCTAAGCACCATGGTGCTTTAAGTTTATTACGATTTGGCTTTTTTATATATATTGTTTGTTCCGCAAAAGAGTTTGAGGAAGATGTTTTTGAAGATCCTGTCAGCATATTCCTAGCATCTTTGTATGAAAATGTTTTATTCTCTAGATGAAGAAGACAGGGAATCATTACTCCATTTGGAAGGCTTGCTTTAGCAGTCTGGCCATTTGATTGGACATACCACAAATATCCCTGACTAGCAGATTTAGACATCTTTGATGGATCAGGTGATGTATCAGATTGTCTCTTTGAGACGTGTCTGCCAACATTTCAGTAGGCATTACACCAACAGCCTCTTAAATTCTGTTGTCATTTTCAGTCTTATCCAAGACCATGTGATGCTCCCCCTAATCCCCTCCCCTGCGTCCACCCCCCTTCTCTCATCTTCCTGATCAGGACCCCCAACCCTTCTCCCCACCATTTTTTTTGTGTGTGTTCCTCTTCTTGGATCACCACATACAAAATTGTTTATTTCTGTTCACCAGTGGCATGATCAGCATGAATGCTTCACGTGCATTCCAGGGAGTGCTCACCATACACTTTATTTAGCTCAAAGTATTGTTTTTTGATATCTTTTAATCCTCTGCCTGCAGAATTTGGCAGTAGTGTCAGTCTGACTTCTCAGAGTGAAATCATTACGATTTCACATCCAAGATCATCATAAGTCGTTTTAAGATTGAGAAATTAGGAGCAGAATTTTGGACTGACTGGCTTGAAGCCGCAGTTGGTTTGGACGGGACTCCCTGCATCCCTTTTTGCACTGGACATGATGCACTGAGAGGCTGGTCAGGGCCAAGACTGCAAGAGACAAGTACATTAATGAAGACCACTGGAAGGGCTTTTACTTTTAAGGTTTTTTTCTGTGAATTATAGTTGCGCAATGCGTGTGAATGACTGATATGTATGCACTTTAATTTGTCTCTACACAAGTTGCAGTGCTATATAAGTATTATTATTACTGGTTTTAATTTGCCTCTTTCAAACAAACTTTTCTTCAAAAAGAGAATCCATTTGCACTAGATCAGCTTTAACTTAGACTTATTGAGAAACAGCAAGCTGAGCATTCGATACACCACATAAAATAGAAACTGTTCTGTAATGGTATTTATACAGGTACAACATATTATTTTTGGTTGTAGGTTTCTGACATATCTCTTGATCTCCTGTAATTGACTGGAATAGTATACTACCATTAAAGTATGGTATGAGTCTTTCTCAGCTTTTTCAGTTTTCTAATGTTGTTAGACCTGCAAGGTCTCTGATTTGTACTGGATAATTTTTTACTGACAGCCAGCGCCCTCATCCCATTATGTATAATAAAGAATTAAAAGTTTGTTGTGATAATCAAAATACCAACCGAATAAAGAAAATGATACAGACACAATAGTATTAACAGAAATAAGCTTTCTCTTGCAGAGTTTCCATTCACACTGTTTATCTAGTGCCAGTTTTTGGGGAAGTGGCTGCAGGAGATAATTATTTCTGGAAATGTCCTGTGTTTTTGTTTACAGTGCTCTTCTGTTCATTTTTCTTGCATTGTGTTGTGAGATCTTAGTTCTTGATTTATGAAGGTGCCATTTTGTGTGGAAATCCATCTGTGTTATTATTATTGTCAGTTATTCCCACATACTTCCATTTGTTCATTCAGTGGATGTCCTCAGTGTAATTTTCTGTACACTGTCTTTTATCTTCTGTGTAATAATAAAAATAAAACTTTAATGTCATTATGAACAGTATTCTTGTTATCATAAAAACTTCAGCATGATACTGACAAAATATGTTTGAAAACATGGTATGTGACAGAAAGGTCTTTCTCCTGAGCCACAACTTCACATTTATTTATCAGTTTAAAAGAAAAATCATAGCCAGAATGCCATATCCGGGCTGAAAACACTATCTCATCAGTAACAGTTCCACTGAACCTTGAAAAAAAAATATATATATATATAATTATACGCAACACTACACACACACACACACACACACATATTAGCATGCACACAAAACCAAAATATGCCAACAGATCACTCACATGTCCTAGACAGGAAAAAAAGCACAACACAGTTTAAAAGAAAAAAAAGAAGAAGAAAAGAAATTATCAAGTCCAGAAAAAGACCAAAAATATTTTAGGCTTTCCAGAAAGAAAGAAAAAGGATAATGGACCAACACAGTAGAAAATAAAGAGATAATAGAAAAAGAAAAAGACCAGGAACAAAAAATATGATACAAAACAGGAAATCTGTGGCTCAGAATTTCTATAAGGTGGGAATACTATTTATACTCTTGGAACTGTGAAGATAAAAGGGGTAAACAACAGGACTTTAAATATCTTGTCCACAACAAATGTATTCAATAATGCACATGGTTCAGAATGAACACAGTTCTATATTGTGCAAAATGTTTGTCAGTTTACAGAAATAAATGCCACAGCTCTCACCCTCTTGTCTGTGAACTGTAAAATCAAAACTGAACTGAAAAATCAGAATTAGACTTTGCCTGATATTGGTGCAAAGATAATGAGCATAAATACCAATCACTAATATCAGTGCAAAGATAGCATAAATGGCTTCATCGTATGTTGGTGCAAAGATGATCAGTATAAATGCCAAAGATGATGACTCGGATGAGCATGAATATGGCAATGCCGCCTTTTAACTGAGGCCAGATGCTTTTTGCAAGAAATATATTGTTGCGATAGACATCTTGGTGTTCAGTGGCTTTTAAAATCATTTATAGAAAGGAGTCTTTTTTTCGTTGACAAATTTCATATGAACTGGACAAAACTTCAAAAAATGATATGCCATGTCCAAAGATAAGTTTCATCGATATGAAAAACAAAAACTGGACCAACCCAGTCACCTTTTAGTGAGTGTGGGATGATAAGCATTTTGTTTCGTCAAATAGCTTGGGGAGTTTGTATTGCTGAAGCAGTGGCCATGTCATGTGTGTGTGCGAGTCTGTGAATACATTAACAGCAGTTCTTTTGCAAACATCTTGACTGATTTTAATGTTTCTGGAACCAGTGGATACTTCGCATAGATATGTATCGAAAATGGCTCTTCTCCCTGATACTGGTTCAAACTTGAAAAATTAAAGTTTTAGGATTTGTAATCGGTTTGAAAGAACTATTTTACCAACGTAGATGAAATTTTTACACACAAATAGCACTGCCAGTAATTCTGAAACTCAGACCCTTCTGAATTACCTTGATTCAAAGTCACAGTGTTCTGCCCAGTTACCTGCACACTGATTTCTGTAATTATGCTTTGCACTGAGTTTGAACTGGTTTGGATATGGAATCTAAAAATCTGTTGGGAATGTTTTTGTTTTTACCATGAGTATGGTTTTAAGGAGGGGGGGGGGGCATTGAATTCAAAGAAAGTTTTTTTTACATTTTCACTTCTTCATTTTTCAAACCAGTTGACACATATTTAACACATTCGCATGCACACTCACTCAAAAAGACAAAGTAAGTCTGGTTCACTCAATCTGAACTATATTGATGGTAAAACATTATTGCCAGGCTGGAATTCTGACCAAATAAACCAACTGTGCAGGCATGCAGCAAGCATGCAAGTGTTTGTGAGTGAGAATACCACATAACAGCAGATTAATATATAATCTGGCTACAATCAGTCACAACAGTAGTTGTTTGTGCCCACAGTTCTTAAAGAGTTCAATCTTTAAAGAGAGGAATGAGGTTAGTGACAGAGGATCAAGGAGACAGGATGTGGTGGCATTTAATTGGAACCTATTCGAACAAAGAGAGGAGGATGGATGGAAGGGTCTAAGAATTTATACTGTTCGGGTTTGTTATCAAGACAACAGATTTCTCTGTGGGAGATTCAGGCAGCCCTCTCTGGTGAGCTGACCACAGTGCTGTGCCATCTTTTTTTCTTTTTCCAGTCTGTTTGTATAAATAACTCTGACTGTGCACATATTTCTTTGCTAAATTTTGCCAGGGACAAATATTGTTGCAATGGGTTCTTTTATAAGAATTGAGTGCATGCTGCATTTTGGTTATTGTCTCCCCCCAGACTAGTGACAGCACATAGATCACCACTTGAGGTTTCCCTATCATCAGACAGAGGGGATAAAATTCTAGGCCCTCACATCATTCAAACTCTTTGACCCTTACTCTAGATCCTAAGCCCAATGCTCTAACCACCAGGTCTCACACCATACATATTCATTCCAACACCATGTGCAGGCTGAGTGATGGTGAATGAAAGGGTGGGTGATGTGCATGCTGGGGAAGAGCAGGATGTGGACAAAGGGGAAACAGTAGTTCAATGATCAAACCTATGTGACATCACCCACCCAAGTCCTGCAGATGCTGTGCACAGCCATCACACTGGTGGTGTGTGTGTGTGGCATGATGGTCTACTGACCATCTTGCTGAGCACATACTATGTCTGTCACCTTCATGCCTCCACCAACGTTACCAACATATCTGTGCAAAGTTTCTCAAGATGATTAATTGAAGGGTTTTCAGATTCACCATTCAATCATTCACAGAAAATTTACAATATCTGGCAAATATTTTTTTTTTTTAAATTGAATAAATAATCACTTATATGCAGGAGGAGGAACACATCAATGCATCATCAGGATTGGATTTCCACCAAGCATCACTTTGGTCATATCACTTTGGTCATATCAGTTCAAGATCAATATGGAAGGTTAACCAATGAGCAAAAATGGAATACGAGTAGACTTATGCAGTCCTCTTTCTCAACATAATTTCACAACATGAGTAGATTTATGCAGTCCTCTTTCTCAACATAATTTCACAACCCTTGCTTTACATATGAGATCACTATTTATTCCCTCACTAAAAAATTGACTGCCAACATCTTTCACCTTTGACGTTGCCATGAAACATTGCATGAAGGAAAGTTGCAAGGATGTATCTTCCACATGTTTTTCCTTGTATCACATGACCTCGGAAAACTTTCAGTGTAGCTTGATCTGACTAACATAATATGCAAGAACATTGAAAGAAAAATATAGTCTCCATTCTAATTTCTATAGTACCACTAATTAAACTACACACACACACACACACACACATACAGAGAGATAGATAGATATAGATATATACAGACTGATTCAAAAACCATGTCACCTCCTTTGCAAAACAAAAAGTCCAACAAATGTGATATTTTCAGAGTTCTTCAAAGTACTCTCCTGTTCTCCCCACATGTAGTTTCTGCCTCCTCAGTAAAGAGTCAAACACTTTTTGATAGCTGTGATTTCAGTGCTTTTCCTCAAGTATTCTTGAAAAGCTCTTGCAAGCCAGGTTTGGCTTCAGAAGGGAAAACCAGAAGTTGCATGGTGTCAAGTCAGGATTAGAGGTTGGTGAGGGAGAACTTAGATGGATTACTCTTGTAGATAGGTTACAGTGACGTTGGTTTATGGGCACTTGCATTGTCCTGCAGAAGGACTTTTTTTTGCAAGTTATCATATTCAGACACTGACAGCTTTGGGCAAAAAACTTGTACATTATATCAAGCAGTTAGAGTATACTTTTTAGTGAAAACATCGACAGCTACAGAACCATGGGAATTAAAGAAAACAGAGAAAAGTCTCTTGTGGCTTTGAAAACCAGGTATCAGTATAACCAGTGTTTCATTATTGCTGTCCCCCCACATTTTGTTGACAGTTTGTTCAGGATGCCATTGAAGGTGATCCGTTTTGTCAGCTGTGATAATGTCGCACTGTTGTTGGGTCCCTCTGGTTAACCATTTCAAGCAATTGCTTAGAACTCTAAACCCTCATTTTTTTCTACGTCTCTTTCAGAAGACAGGGTATCCATCTGGCAGCCACTTCCCTCATCTCAAGATCATATTTCACTGAACTGTGCCTTATGAGAAACCCTTAAGTTGCACTTATTTCATGAACTGAAATATGCCTATCTTCTTCACAAGCTAAACAGTTTACTCATTCAAAGCCTCACTTGGATGTCCGAATTTTACTCGTCTTTCATGTCAGTCGTTCATTGTTTGAAACAACTAATCCAACTGTCCAAGATGGCGCACACTTTCCATTCACAACTGTCCAACAAAAAATTGATAAAAATTCAGTATAAATTTTGATCAGACCATCTCCTAAACTGAGCCATGTAAAGACAAAGTATCTGAGCTGCTCTAAGCTGGGATCCATTTTTCAGTTACAACATTAAGTAAATCACTTTTCAATGACGTCTTACAATTAAATAGAATCATACTGGATATGGCGTCATTTTGAGTCTGTGCACATTAACAGCACCATGGCTCTATCTAACTCGTAACAATTTAAAAGCATTTACTATAACTGTTCAGAAATGGCCGCCTAACTGGCTAGACTTTTGGATAAGCCCTCTTATTTTGTTAAGATTCTTTGTCCCGGCTTCTTTTACATGCGCAATGTGCATGGTGTATCTCTCTCTCATCAAAAGTTTTCCCTTGTACAACAAATGCCTGTGTTCTGAACATGCTTAAACTCCATATCTGTGAATCTGGTCCTGATTTGGTCTGGCAAAGTTCAAAACCCTGCATATATTTTTCAAACTGATGAAGGATCCTGAAGAGGTATAGGATCTTATAACTGATTTTGTTGCCACTTCATACTAAGCAGAAATCTGTAGTTTATAAAACAACATACCCATGTTGCCCACAATGCAAAACAAATGCAAGTTGGTTTTTTATTGTTGTTGTTTTTTTTCCACCCCGTTATATTACTACTTGGGGAATCTGAGGCAAGGACTGCAGGTGTAAGAGAGAGGAGATATGTTTCCTACACTCACCAATCCCATCCCAGTTTCATTTATAATGTATAGACTTGCTGGCTTTTCTATGTCATAGTTATTACTCTTCTTGACTGCAGCATTATTAGCAATTACAGAAATATTCATTCAGAAAAAAAGCTTGAAAATCTTCAAAAACAGGGCTAATCTCATCCCCCACCCCATACTCTACTTCCCTCTTGTTCATTTCCTTCTCTGTTATCTAATAGTGCACACTGACATTTTAACATAAAATGTTGAAATTGATGTGTCTCTCTATTGTTCTGGCCCTTCTCTACCCTCCACGCTTTCCACATCATGGTTTCTTGGAGTGCTTCTGGGTTTGATTCATTACATTCCAAATCACTTTCATCTTTCACCTTTTCGTCTTTCATTCTTCACTTGTAAGTCCTTCCTTTTCATTACATTTCAGATCAAGTTTTATTCTCGCTGCATTGTCCATAATTGTGTTATTAAATCATTACACTACACATAGACTTTCAATAATCAATGCACATTTCCCATCATTCTTTTACAGAACCATTTACCTGCAGGCAGTCTTCCAATAATTAATGAGCACTGCCCAATGCTTTGTTACAAAATCATTATACTACATCCAGTCATCAATGCACACTGTCCATCATTACATACAGACTTTCAACCATTGAGAGACAAGTTGTTGAGGTCAGTGGGGATGTCACTAACAGCGCATTTAGCTGCCTCAGGATCTGATGAATCCCCCCCTTGTCCTGTTAGGGGTCCCATGGACACATGGGAGTCTGAGGTATTCTGGTTGGTTGGGTACTGCCTTGCTCCAAAAATGGTGCTGCCCACCCGGATATTGGTACTGCCTGCTTCAATCTGAGAAACGAGCATACACACAGCGGTCAGGGCTGCTGATGGGTCTGCTATAGCATAAAACATGGTTGCTTTTCTTGTACAGCTGTTCCAAATACACTTGAGCAGTAAAGTTGTTTAGTTGAACTGAAACTTTTGAAGGAAACAAACAAAAAAGAAGAAGCTGTTTATGATGATTTCTCTCAAAGTGATGTCCACATTTACCGACGTACACAAAATCAAAACACATGTACATGAATACGCTCATCTCTTGAATGAAAGTGAAAAATAGTACATCTGTGTGAGCATGCATGCATGTGTTTGTATTAATGTGCATGTATATACGTGTGTATACACAAGTGTATTCTTGTACCAACAGCAAGTTTTTATTTCCTCTGCTTTTGTTTCTTAATTTGAAAAGCCAGCTCACTTCACCTTGAAACAGAACTTCAATGCGTAACCAGTTTCTTTCAACACCTATCTTAGAAACATATTACTCTCCTTACACACTGAAAATAATGAAAAGATAATTATCTCCTCTACTGTCACTAAGGAGGAATACTTACAGCACGTTCAAAATCCTGAGACATTCCCATGCTCAGTTCCAGTTCCAGTTCTGCCATGCCAAGAGCCTCTGACACTGCTTTTCGACATTCACATAAACACTGCAACAGCAAAACCATTGTGAATACAGCAAAAGTGACAAGCTGTTTTAAAAGATTATGAAAAAAAAAGAAAAAAAGAAATCAACTTAATACTGGAACACTCAAAATTATCTGTAACAAGTCCTTTCCATTATCTTTGAAGATAGCAACAGTTCATTCTACACAGCATTCCTGCAGAAAGCCATACGACCAGTTCACACACCAGAAAATCCGGATTCACTCTGTCCATTTGCTGTAGAGGGGAGACTACTAGGGCAGTACACACCTGAAAATCAGGATTCACTCCATCTGATGTGCTGTTCTCTACAGAGCCGATGGTCATCAGACCAGCCAGTCTCAGATGTGGACACTCCTGATGCACGTATTTTGACAGCGACACCGCTTCAGATGGATCAACTCCATTTTTGTCTGAAATGACATTTTCAGAAAGTGTCAGACACATAATTAGTAAACACATATCCTGCACATCAATAAAAAGGTAATGAATAATCTTTTACAAATTTTCTCTTTTTTTCTATCACTGCCTCTGGCTCCCTTTCAGAGCCAGTGAAAAGCAAGGATTAAAAAAATGAAAAAACAAAAAGCCCAAATACAGACAAATTAAGCTAATCTGCTCAAATCTTATACATAAAAGGACAAAAGCAGATCTAAAACAAGCCCATATCAGTGTGAAAAAATATGTATATATTAAAAAGAGTAACAAACACAGTCACAGTCATACTGCTGATACTTCAGCTATAGCTACCAACGCCATGTCGGGTCAACTAACGCAAGATAAAAACATTGCTGCACTCAGTACCTCCATGATAATGACAAGATAACAAATGTAACAATGTCACAATGCCAGGTCCCTTCAGAAGGTGTGATATATCAACCCCAATTCATAATAATATATTAACGGTCATATTTCCCAGGCAGAAAGCTTGTGGTGCTAACTACAAAAAGTTATAAAATGTAAACATAGATGCATAAGTACACGACACATGAAAGTGTGTATACACTAAACACACACACACACACACAAAACACACCAGAAGTTCAAGAAAGTACACTAACACAGAATGAAAGAAGTGTGTTTTTAGAGACATTTCAATCTGAACAGGGGAATCCAATTGACGGACTGAAAAGGGCAATTTTTCCCAAGCTACTAAGTCAAGGTAAGAGAAAGAGTGCTGACCTTGCAATGTATTGTCTCTTTGAGGAATTGTCAGCTCTCTCAAGAATCAGCAAGCTGAGTACTAAGATATCAGGCATTTCTCACCACCATGGATATCTCCCATGGAGTCTTACACACTCACTTTCCTGGGATCTAATATCCTCTTTGAAAGGTGTACCTTTTGTCAACCCCATTTCTCACCACCAAAGGCATCTTCCACTCCCATCCACTCACTTTCCTCATTGCTGGTGTTGACCTGCACCATGACGGCCAGTGGCTCTGCGTGGGACTGCTTGCTCCATGCGTTGTCCAGTGCCTGTGCAAGTTTTTCACTGTACACCGTCTCCACCATATACAGACCTGCTACACCTGAACACATACACTTCCCCATGATAAAGAAAGCAAAACTTGCTCCACAAAACAGGCTAGTGCCCATTTGTTTCAGCGGTGAAAGCAAAGTCTGTTTCTGTTTATGTTTGCTAGCTGCAGCTCATAACATTCACCTGTTTCTGCTCTCGTATTCGCTCATTCTGATGCCATGTTCATTCGTTTCTAGTCCTTCACTCACTTATTTCAGCCACACACAATTATTTTTTTCTGCTCACTCAATTACCCATTTTTTATCGTTCATTCAGTCATTTCTACTTCTATGTTCTACACTCCTATGTTGTATTGAATTCTCTTCCTATATTCAATCATTTTTCTTCAATTCAGTCTTACAGTAATCTCTTCCTTGGAGAAGTCTGAACAAACTGTGAACAGTGTCAGCATCCACAACTTTGGGAGCATACATTTGATTTTCACAGCGTGTTCTTTTCAACAAGCTTGATTTGTTGCAAAGTAATGGAAAGCAATGGGTGAACAATGACAGCTTTAAGCAGTTTATTCCAAGTCATGCAGGACTTTCTTCTCTCACATTTCTTTTTCCCGCAATCATTTTCTATATAAGTATTTTGGATCCTTACTCTGTTTAGGAACTTGGCTTTTTGGTTCCTTTGACAATATTAAGTAAATTATAAATAAGGAAAATTACATTCCACGAAGACAGAACATTATGTTCAGGAAACACTAAATGAAACAAACTCCAGATCATGGCTGCTTTCTCTTGGGAAAATGCCTAAGCATTCATGTAGGACAGATTCCAGTATGATAAATTAACACCTTGTGGTGCAAAGTGTAAACTCTGTGAAGGCAGTCTTCCACCAGCAAAAGTTGTGGGCATGTGTGATATGGAAGAGATGTTCTTTTCCGCAAAGGCAGCTGGCAGTAAGCAATGATTGTAAATGATGACATAGCAGTAACCATATCAATTATTTTGACCATAGTGTTAACATCAACAACCATCACAGGTATGAGAAATAATGTTTGGATTATGTTCTCATCATCAAGAAAAATGTAAAGATATTGCTACTTTGTCAAAGGACATGCTTGTGTATATGCCTATAACCAACAAACTCAAAATTTCTTTTAAAACTTTGTCAAAGGATGTGCATTTCTGTGTATATGCAAAAACATATGACCACACTACAGTCATCCGAACATTTTTAAAATACATTGCAAATTCTAGAGCTTTTTGTTGTGTTCATTGTAACTCTCTCTTGCCCTCCCTCTCCCTCTCTCTCTCACACACACACACACACACACACACACACACACACACAAACTTTGTGTACATGTAAAGGTATATGATCTTTTCTGAAAAAAAAGCACAACTGATGTTTACATTTTAAATTGTATGCTTGACATTTTCATGTAAAACTGACAATAGCTTTGTTTAAAAAAGAAAAAAAAACCAACACTTTATACACAGTTTCTAAAATAAAATCAGTATTAATAATACACAATTAACTAACCTGTAACTTTATTGACCTTGTTTCTCTGCAGGTTACCAATGAAATGCCACTTCACATCTCCACACTTCTGCAGAATCTGATTCAGAATACACATAACACCATTTTCTATAACACTTTCTTTACTTCAGCCACTGAGTAACAGAACTCATTCAGTAACAAATGTGTGTGTGTGTGTGTGTGTGTGTGTGTGTGTGTGTGTGTGTTACTTGTGTTATACGCACGTGTGTGTGTGTGTGTGTGTGTGACGTGATGTGATTACAAAGATATCTGTGTGTGTGTGTGTGTGAGAGAGAGAGAGAGAGAGAGAGAGAGAGAGAGAGAGAGAGAGTGAGCGCACTGATACGTATGTACATGTGTGTGTAAGCAAGAAATCAAGATATTATGGGGGTTTTTATTACGAGATAAGACAGGTATCAGTGAGCTACTTTTCTATTGTAAAATGTACTCTAACCATTTATAATATTTAAAAAAATCAAAAAAAGAAAGAAAAAAAAAAGAAAACTGAAGTCATCAACTCACAAAAATATTTTCTTAAAGTGAATACTGACACAAATATGTGTACATTGACTTGGTGATGATATCTATCTAACAGACACAGACACACACAGACACACATTTCTTATAAGTTATACATATGATCATATGCTCTTAATTTCTCAAACTGAGATAATAAAGTGCCTGCACTCAATGTACCCTCATGCTACCTCACCTCTTGGTTACTGCCCTTGTCCACCAGTTCCTGAACCTGAAAACAAAAACTGAATCAGTGAATGGTGAGCACAAAGGTTTTGGAAACTGTTTCAATCATAACACATGTATACAGACTGGGGTCTTCCTTTTTAGGGAGGTGTTTTTTGTTGTTTTGGGGTTGTTTTTTTTGAGAAATTGTTTCTCTGCACCTTTTCATTTACCTGTGAGCTAGCTAATGGGAAGCACCAAGCAACACCGGTTGGCAAGATATATGTATCTTGTCTTTTTTTCAAAACAGCAGAAGCTAAATGAATTTGATGGGCATAACAGCTGAATAAAACTTAGAAGGTATTGTGTCAGGATTCCATTCCACAGTTCTATTACTTGGGACTGTAGAGTGCATATGATTCATTATGTCATGGAGGAAACACCATTGCACATTAAAACTATGACAACGGATTTTCATTCCATGGGATCTTGGTTGGCTTATTTGCTTTGCAACATCACAAGATAGCCAATTATTTCTCAAATATTTCTCTCTCTCTCTCTCTCTCTCTCTCTCACACACACACACACACACACACACACACACACACACACACAGCCACTATATTTCTACTCTGCAGGTGTTTGGGTTGTTGTTTTTTAATGCACAAGGGAAGGTTAAAAAAGAAAAAAAAGAAAGAAAAAGGTTGAGGCTGGAAATCTTGTATCTACAATGTGATGTGAAAATGCCATCTGTCTGAGAAAACAAAGCCATGAAAATAGATAATAATTTACATTTGACATTCCTAGGCTTGCTTTGCTCTCTGATAACCCACTCATGATTATTGCTTCTCCTTCTATTTCTTCTTTTTTTGCAATGACATATTGCTGCCATAGGAATCCACATGTTTTCTGCACATCGATATCTATGTGCATGCTCCTGCAAAAAGACATTCCATATATCTGCATGCAGATGATGTGAATGTGCATATATCATTGTATGTATATATGTATACACATGTGTATGAACATATGAATTTTTCAGCACTGAAGCCAACATTGATTGTGTGTGTGTGTGTGTGTGTGTGTGTGTGTGTGTGTTTACATGTGTGTATGTGCATGCATGCATGTGTGTGTGTGTGTTTGTGTGTATGCTCATGAATGTGTGTGTGCATGCATGTGTGTGTGTGCCTGTGTCCATGCATACAAATGTGTTTGCATTGTATGTGTGAGCATATGCCTCTGAGCATGCATGTAGTAAAATTGTACTTTTGTTGTCAAAGAGGAACTGGCACGTCTTAGGTTTATAATAAAACATTGACATGATGGAGTGCAGTTCATAATAACATGAATGTCCACACACACACACACACAGACACACATACAGACACACATACATACATGCACACACAACAGTACATGTGTGTGCACATGCACACACACATGCACATGCCTATGCATTCATGAGCACGCACGCACACACACACACACACACACACACACAGAATTACAGAACAAAAAACAAGCAGTCAACAGACTGACATAGTTTTCCCCAAAGTTACGTTGCCCGCAAGCGTAGGCTTCCAAGATCATTTCCACTGGCTTTGTCTTGGACACTGCCACAAGTCGTGGCCCTGGTCCCTTTAAATGCTGCACACAGCCAAACTCCATAAATACAGTAATTTTGTTATGAATAGGTACTGTCTCTTAATTGCAAGCCTAGTATAGTTTAATTACACACACACACACACACACACACACAAACACACACACACACACACACACATATGTGCACATGTGTGAACACACACGCACACACACACACTCATAAAAACTGCGTTTTTCTGAAAAATCAAAAAAATCCAAGTTAAACCGTTACTCCTCCCCTATATTGCCAGATCCTAACATTTTGTAGAGCTTGACTCAGTGCTTGCTGAACAAAGACAAAAGTAATACCACATATCCCTTATCTTTTAAGTACTGTTATTTTGAGTAAGTTTGAGATATGTTCTTTTTTGGCCTATAATTGTCTATTTTTAACTCTCTCAGAACAAAAAACAAAACAGGCGATGGCGATTGCTTTAAACCACTACTGAATGATGTCATTAAAGTCAGAAACAGAATTAGAGGTTTTAATACAGCAGTTGTGGATGAAGATAAAGAATACCGCATTTGTAACAACAAAAGCTGTAGGCTGAACCATTCAGACAGCCAGTTGATATCAGATATGGTCTCTGTGGGGGAAAAAAGAGGGAAAAACTGGCCATCCCAAGTATAAAAAATAAAAATAAAAAATAATTTAAAAAAACTAAATAAAGCAAAACAATTGTCTGTCCTGAAAGACCAAGCAAGGACAGGAATGTTTTTTCTCCTTTTTCTTCATTTTCGCTTCTTCAATTCAACTGCATCTCTTTGACCATGTTTTCTTTGCTCTTTGATAATATATTTGGGTTTGATTTGGCCAACTGCCATCCAGATTACAATGTTTCAATACACCAGTGCACAACTACAACTCTCACCTGCGTTTTATAAGACTGGTGGGGATTTTATACTCTTTCCAATTTCTCTCTGTGATTCTGTGAAGAGATGGAGAATGTGAGATGATACGCCTATTTCAACAAGACAAAAATATTTTTTACTTTGGGCCTTTTTTGTCGCTGTTGGTAATTTGAAACAAGGTTACTACATTGTTAAGATATTTTCTGAAAATTATCATTCTTATTTTTCTTAATTCCTTAACTTTTGGTTGTACATGTATTGGTTTCAGGTCACTTCTTGTTTCATATAATTTTGATATAAAGAAAACTATGCCAACCTGGGATGGAAAAAAAAGCACTTTTGACTGTGACTTCATTAAGTCGAACACACACACACACACACACACACACACACACACACACAGGGCCACACATAACCACACACAAATTCCTCTATTCAAATGTGAATGAAAGTAGTAGGGAATAAATTCTTTCTCCTTAATTTCCCCTCGAGACGTATGAATGACCACTTATTTAATTTACTATTAGTTTTAAACCTTTACTTTGTAAGGAGGGGAAATGCATCAAATCAACCTAAATGTCAATGCGATGTTCAAATTTTAACATGGAGAATTATTCATTTGGGAATGAGAGAAGCACATAAAAAAAAAATCATAATAATATTTATCTTGACTTAAGATGCCTCTCACGGCCTCATGTCACGATAATGTTATACAATCATAGCAACAACTTGACCAATCTGAGTTGGCTACAATGCCCTCACTCCCACCTTTGGTCGTCTCTGTGCAGCAGCACTTATTCTGTCATTAACAGCTCGAAGCTGACGGGCGATGTCTGATCCTTTACTTGTCATTCTGCGTATCATCCCATTTAATGAAGAAACTTGAGTACTATCATGTAAGTAACCTCTCGCTGAGGAACAGTTTTGCTTTCGCAGCAGACGGCGGTAATGTTCAGGTGAGCAAAAAACTATCACCGTGAAAGGAACGACCAAAAAGAAAATACAAGCTCTAAACAGGAACTTTATGTACCGGTATTAGGCTTTTTGTGTTCCCGTTTAGGAATGTAACAAAATCAGTGGCCTTGCAAAAAACAATCCTCGAAGGAACTGTCGAGATAGGGAGGTGGAAGGGGAGGGACAACAACAACAACAACAACAAAAAACAACAACGATGGACTGACAACACTGCATGATGAACATGAAAACCATTTGCAGAGACATCACAGAATCACAGAAATATTCGGCTATTGGCTAGAACCCTTTTGCCCTCGTAATTATGCCCATTAATGTGCTTTTGGATCACAATATAGTGAACTGTTCCATGGTTAATCAGGCACAGTGTGTACTACATTTATTTCTGACTCAATAAATATTTAAATCGATGGAAAATACATGGTCCCTAAAAGTTTTGTCAGTTTGGCTTTTGAAGGCGTTTACTGATGATGCATTGATGGTGTCAGAGCCGGAAAGGTTATTCCACAGATTAACTCTCTCCATACGAACGGCGAAAGAGACGACGTTAACAGCGTTTACCCCAATTACCATCATCAAAATACTGCAAGCGGAAGGCTCTTATATACTGAAGACGTGAATGCTGACAAAAAAAATACCACAATTCTGACTACGGAAGCTAAAGGTTGGGTTATTCAGACACCCACTGGACATCCGAGGGGTCTGTGTAGAGGAGAAGAGAGGACTGGCCGTACTGAGTGAGTTAAGTGACTGATACAGTTAGTAAAAAAAATAAAAATAAAAAAAAAATTGTGGAACTGGTTAGTGACAAGGTTTGTCTTGTTAAGTTTGAAGTTGTGCCCTCGAGTCTTATCAAATTTAGCCAAGGTGAACAGGGAAGAGGTAGTGCGGGGAGTCACTGATAAATATTGTGCATGATCTTAAATACTTCACTGAATGAAATCACCGCCTCTTAGTCGCCTAAATTGTAGACTGGGCAGTTTAAATAGAGCTAGGCGCTCCTCATAACTATATGGTCTCCAGTAGCAGTTATACACTTAGTAGATCTGCGTTGAACGCCTTCAATTATATTTTTGCGCTTTTTTAAGTGACGGGGAACCACTGATACCGAGTTCCCGTATTCAATTACTAAAGCCTTGAATAAAGGAACCATAATTTCAGGAGACTTATTTGTAATATTTCTCAAAAGCATATCAGAAATTTGATTTCCTTTTTTTCACAAAATTACTTATATGTCCATATATGGCCCGGTGACCCTGGCCCCAGATCCTTTTCAGCACACTGAGGCTGACTAGTTGTACTATCCAGCACTCGAGTTGATCCATTCTCTTGTATTACGTAATCATAAAGTGGATTGTTCTTTCCGAGGTGGAGTACTTTGCATTTCTCACTATTAAATTGCAACAGCCAAGTATTTGTCCATTCAACCAGTTTATCAGTGTATATACATTTGTAAATGGTCTCTGTCTTCTATATTCCGTCCAGATGGCTGACTGAGTAAGCTTTGGCCGGTGTCATCCGCAAAAATTTTGACACTGATCACAGTCAACCTCACCAGACATGTTTTGACACACAGCCGACAGACACGGAGGAATCAAATGAACAGTTCTTCTTGTGAGAGACTGAAAGAGAAGATTCCTCAGTGTTTGGCGTCTTTACATTCAGTTTTACGGAATGGTTTAACACTTCAGTGTCGCCGAACTGCAGTCCTGGCTGAGTAAAGCAGAGGGCGGGTGCGATAGTAGCATGAGATCCACAGCTGGAGAGCTCTTTAACATTAAGAGCGATCTGTCTGAGTCTTTGCAAGAACTGACGATTTCCGGGGGTAGGGTGAGGGGGAGGGGGGGTGTCGAGGGGGGGGGGGCCGGGCGGCCGGGGAAGTTCGATTGTGTTCCTGTGTACGACGGAAATCAGTCCGACATAGTAAGCCTACATACGTAGGCCTTAACATAGCCTATCACTGAGCGGCACACGTCTTACACAGCTACATCACACCGGCCGGCACTGCCACACGCTGTGACAGTGGCATACTCACACATCTGACGGTGTCACACCGGCACACACACACACACACACACACACACACACACACCAAGGATGGAAAAGAATATGTGCAAAGGAGGATGCGTGAAGCCAGTATGGCAATATTCTTCCACTACTATAATCGGTCGTCACCGCTGTCGGAGTTAATTTTTTAAATTTTTTCCCCAGCTTGAATCGGCACGTTTTAATCAGTGTTCAGCGAACTTTTGTCATCGTTTTATCACCGTGACTTTTGCAAATGAGCCCATTGTCCATCATTACGTTTACCGGGAAGGTATTTTTTTCCGTATACGGTCATTTTCGCGGCGGAGGGCTTTTGTCTGTTAATGTTGAGCTTTCGGCTGGCAAGTTCAGTGGTGGTGCGGTGTTTTTCATTAATAAACTTGTCCTGTAATATTCTTTATCATCAACCCATATGCCTGCACCTGGCCAATGTATGTACATGATGTACACATTTATAAGTGACACCCTCTTTGGTGTACACCAGCTCCAATCTGTTGTGACGCTTTACTGTATTATGGTAGATAAAAAGTATGAAACGTAAGTCAAAAGCAGAAGTTATAAAAAGTTGTTAAAGGTACCAAAGCCATTTCAAGTACTGACGGCCCTCGGTGCAGTGGGTGCAGTCATTTTGTCAAGGGCTCGGCAAAGGAAAACGGGGTCCTCTCCTTCCACCGCCGCGCTTTTAACATTCCCAAACCAAAGACAGTGAGTCAGGAATCCATTCAGTTCACACCAGTGTGGCGTGACTGAGGAAAATCGGAGTAAAGTCCTTCTCCCCAATCACTATGCTGACTGAAATTAACGGCCTGGGCCTCGACTGAATCCTAAACACTGAATGGTGATACAGAAGTCCAGTGCCTCAGTAACCGCATTACATGTCTGCCACGGCGGCTCCTCATGGCGGAGAGATGTTATCATTGTTTACTAAAGGGGTCACGAGCACCAATGGTCCTCGGCCAGGAGGTCCAGCTGATCTGGCTGTAGTTATGTCACGCACCATTGACAAAAAGCGAAGATACACAAATTGTCTGTAAATGGAAATACTCCTTCAGATAATACTGGTTGACTTCAGTGTGGGCCTAGTGACCTGACCACGTAGGCTCGTACTAGTATATAGCCGTCGCGGGTCAGAGTCCATTATTCTGACTGACACACTGACGGACTGAGAGAAACGAAACGAAACTTTGTTTAACCAGGAAAATAAGATGAGCATTTGACATGGGTTTTCCCCCTATCAGTTGGGTATAACAATAACTGGCACTGCTATTAATACTACTACTACTACTACTACTACTACTACTGATAATAATGATGATATTGATAATAGTAACAACCAAGAGCACACAACAACAACAATTAAAACAAACACATACACAAGCAAATAAAAAAATCAGAATTGCGTTGAAATAAAAACAAACAAACATTATCAAGAAAACATGGACTCAAGAAAGAAGGCATTGATCAAGTTCAGCAGTAACACACACGTACTCACACACACACACACACACACACACACACACACACCGTCTGACGCGCCGGCGTGCGCGCGTTTGACGAACACAACTCAAACAGTGATTACTAGATGGTTTGCTTCTGGAAGATGTCATTCAAATTATTATTATTAAGAATGATAATTATTATCATTATTATTATCATTTAAAAAAAGAGAAAAAACAAACAAAAAAAAACAAACTTTTATCGACTGTTGGAGACAAAGAAATACGTCAGATAGTCTAATGTGTCACCTTCAGACAAACTGAATAAAGTATAAATTTTGTTTCATGAGGGTTATAAAGTAAGCAAGTAATGTTTTTCTTCATCCAGCCCTCTGAGGAAAAAATCTGTGTGTGTGTGTGTGTGTGTGTGTGTGTGTGTGTGTGTGTGTGTGTGTGTGTGATGCACGTTATAAATCATGGATACATGAATAATGATTCCACATTCTCAACTCTACACAGCTAAAGGGCGGAAGGAGAAGATGAGAGGAGAGAGGATTAAAGGAGGAGTCTGAGCCAGTGCGAGGGCGAGAGACTGATGGCCGAGACACTGAGACTGGCAGACAGACATAATTATACTCAGACAGACAGACCAACAAAATCTGAGACAGACACTGCGAGAGACAGAGACGGAACCGAGAGACAAAGGACTGATAAACGGCAGTCGAAGCTGCTTACAACGAATCACCGGGGACATTCAAATTGCTTCGTAATATCCGGTTTTCGTTCCATCCAATGCGCCGGTTATAACGAATGTATATCAGTAAAGTTGCTTCGTTATATCCGGCACGTTCTCTCTCTCTCT